>NC_043705.1:89087457-89114530 GCF_006229205.1 Suricata suricatta
GCCCCTCCTGGAAGCCGCGAGAGAAGGAAGCGGGGCGGCCAGCCGCAGGCAGGTCGGGCCTGGGAGGCGGCCCGGGCGGGCAGGAGAACAAAGCGCCTGACGCGGGGCCGGGCAGCGCCGCCACAGGAAACGCACGGCCAGGCCAGGGGACCCGGCGCCCGGCCCGCCCCTGCCCCGATCCCCTCGCCGGCCGGCCGCCCCGGGACGCGGAAAGTGAATCACTAATTAAAACCACTCCTCGGGCGTCCCAGGGCCGCGCTCTGCCGATTACTGTGATTGGGCTCGGGCGAGCGGCTTCAGGCGGGGTGGGCAGTGCGGCTGGAATCACTACTGCCTTCCGAGTCGGGCTTTGAATCCCGCCCAGCTCTAGTGTGGGACCCGGACAAGTGCCTGGGCTGGCGCCAAGCCTCCGCTTTCTCTTCTGCCAAACAAGGATGGCAGTGGTACCGCCCTCGTGGGATTACTTGGGAGTCTTTCTTTTTTTTTTTGCACAGCGCCTGGCAGAAAGTAGGTGCTCAATTAACAGAAGCTTTTGGTACTGTTATTATTGACAAATAATAAGCAACGATACTCTGGCTCAAGGCCCTGGCCTGTTACACTCTCCCCAGCCACCAGGGTGTGGAGGAGGGGAAGAGGGACCCGAGTTGAAGGATTCAGAGAAACGAAATTAGGTGTTAAATAGGAATGGGGGGGGCGGGGGGAGAATAAACAAACGGGAATTGGGGGCCATGCTTCCTCCTCCCAACAAGGTATAATAAATGCAAATCACCCGCCAGGGCCTCGCCCCCAAGCAGGAAGAGCTGTCCTCTTTAGAATGAGGACCAACCCCGCCCAGCCTCACTCCACCTGCCCAGTGGAAGCATTATACAAGTTGGCTATGGGGGTGGGTAGGGTCTCGGCAAAGGGAAGGGTACATAGAGCAGGACCAGCAGGGAGCCACTGCCGGTAACACCTTCCACTGGGACACCCAGAGGAAGCAAGTGTGTGAATTCACAAACAGGCACACCCAGGAAAAGGCGGGGGGGCACCAAGCAGCACCTGGGGGAGCTCAGAGCCCCACCCATGCCCACACCCCACCCTCATTTGTTACATGCAGCTCTTGTGCCTATTCCAAAAGAATATAATCTTCCTGAGATGCCAGAGCCATGAGGCCTGGCGCTGATGAGGCAGTGGGTTCAGGAGACTGTACCTCTCTGCGTAGTTAAAACAACGCTGCAGCCCCAGCCCTTCCTTGGCCGGCTGCATCCCTGGTCCCAGACAGCAGGTACATGCAGGCAGGGAGCCCCCAAACCCCTCGAGGTTTACATCCAGCAGAAGGGATCAGGACCCTATGTGCTCCCCAGATTCACAGCCATGGATACCTTTGCCTGTCAGGCTGGGATGTGGTGGCAGAAGGGGCTAAAGAAAGAGCGTACAGTTGGCATTTCTCACTTACACACATATATTCACACAGCCTGTTTTCCCTTTGGGGCTGACAGGGCCCCAAGCACCCTTTGCCAGCTACCCAGAGGTGCCAAGGGATCCCACCCAAATACCGTGGGAATCCCAGACCATCACTCACCTTACCCACGAGCTTGCCTTTCCGGTTCATACACAGGTAGAATTCCGTCTCCTTGCCCTTGATCCGGACTTGACTACCGAAGGTGTCTGTCTCCACTAGGAGCTGGGCTTCGAAAGGCAGAAGGAGAACAAGACACATCTGTTTTACCAGGGGCAATGAGCCTTGACCCTGTCCCTGATTCCTCACTGCTCCAACACAGGCATGGGGGAGGTCTCACTGGAGCGCCCTGCCCCTTAGGGAGATGAAGCTGTCTGCCATTCGTTCTCCACCCTCAGCCTCTCTGGATTCCACTGGGACCTAGAGGTCTCCAGCTGGATGGGTGTTCTGCCCCTTGTGGCTAAACACCAGTGTGCCCTTCTCCCCTCGTCACCCACCCCCGCCGCCCCTCACCTGTTCCCCAAAACGGGACAGACAGCCATATGAATAACCTCAGAGAAGTAGCAGCGTCTGGAATGAGGGGACAGACAAGTGCACGCGAGTTTGCATGGGTAGGCACATACCCTACTTTGGGGGACATCATGCTACTTCCTCCAAAATTTAGGTCAAAGACCCCTTTCCCCAGAGCAAACATCTAGAACCCCACTACTGTCCCCTCCCCACTCCACGCTTTTGCCACTTGAAATAGGGAAGGTCCAGGGAAGGGAGATTCAAGGCCCCTGGGAAATGAAGGCCCTCTTCAGCATATTCTACTTTCCTTGGTCAAGGCCCCAAGGCTGCAAGGCGGCTAACTTCCAGGAGCCCAGAAGTCCCAATCAGGACCCAATATCCCCTAAAATGGAGTAGGAGACCCCACAGTAAACCACCCCATTCTCCACAGAGCCTCCCTCAGGAGAGAGATGTCCAGAGCTAATATTCCAAGGCCTGACTGAGCAAGAACATCAAATGGTCAAAGGGTGACTGTCCCTCAAATAGGCAAGCCATGTCCAGATCCCTCTCTGTCCCTCTGCCAATTCATATTTTCTCCCCAGTAAGGTGCTGTGTGACTTCGGTAGACCATGTGCCCTCTCTGAGCTTTCTCTCCTCTCTGGACTTGAATTCCTGTGCCTGGTTCCCTGGCCAGCACCTCCTCCCACTGCTGCCTTCTTTGCCTGTGACCCGCCCCCCACAATTCTCACCCTCCCATCTCTGACCCTTTGCATCCCAGCACCTGCCCCTCCCTCACCCACAAACTTTTAATTTCAGTGACAAGGGACTTGCTTCTCCATAACAAAAATCATAGCCCTAAATACAGCATCCTTGGAGCCACAAAGAGTGCACCTCAGTGCCCCTAAAATACACTAGGTATGATTTTAATAAAAAAATGTAAAAATGTATACCCTGGTGCCCTGCTGTGAAAATTAAAACCATCTGGAACTCAGGATTTCCAATAATTAACCTAGCCCTCCTTTGACACCACTACTAATTAAAATATGAGACCCCACCTTTCCAAGGAAAATAAGAAGAATTTACATAAAATTTAAAGATCTAACAAGAATTCAGTAATTCTAGAAACAGGGAGAGTGGGGGAGGCACATTCTTCTCTCCAGCTTCCCCCCATCCCTAGTAAACACTAAATGGAGAAAATTCAACAACGGTGAGACAGGGGGTTAGGAGCCCTGCATCCTCCCCGCTCCCCTTCATTCAAACTCCCTATAACTGTCCCTGGGACCCAGGGTCAAACGTCAGAGTGGCCTGGGGCTTGCTTTCTGCATCTGCCCCACACAGGCTAGAGGTCGCGGGTTCAGGAGGGTGTGCAATTTCACGGGCTCCTAAAGAAGACGGCACATGTAAAGAGAAGGCCAGAGTTTTGGAATGGACAGAGCTGGCTATGAATCCCTGGTCCCACTTGCCAACTATATGACCCTGGGCCTCTGTTTCCTCACCTGTAAAATGGGTATAATCAGCCCTAATCTTCAAAAGTTATTGTGAGGATTCCACATAATGAAGGCAGAAAGGGCCTAGTCCCTTGTTCTCAGAGGCCTGGTAAGGCAAGTAACTGGTGTTTAAATTTCTTAATAATTGCAAAACAAAAGTGTTTTCTCCTAAAACACACACACACACACACACACACACACACACACCATATTGGGGGAGAAATCAGATGTGTGTAAAAGGGCAGAAGGAGAGCCAGACTTGCCTCCCCAGGCCAGCCCTCCGACCTGAACTTCTTCAGCATCCTCGAGGGTAGGAGGCATCCCACACTGAGAAGTGAGGGCATCAGAAAATGCTTGGGCTGGACTTATAGGGTCTGATTCCATTTCTGGAGTTGCAGTGTCGGGCTGTGTGACCTTGAGTAAGCCACAGCCCTCTCTGTGCCTTACCTGTGCAAGGGGGAGGGGGAGGCTTAAGCCTATTCTGATTCTCCCTGGGATTGGGGTAGAGCCTAGGAGAGGGGTAGAAATGGGAGACTGCATGTAGGAAGGGGGTTAGGCCCCAGGACTGCAGCCCAGGCAATCCCGAGGGAATCTGAGGGGAAAACCGCTCTGTCTGCCCCTCTCCCAACATGTGCCTAGACCTCTGACCTCAGAACATTTCTTACCGTCCTTGCTCCCAAGTGAGCCCCGTGAAGTCACATATCACCATGAGCGTGGGTGTCTTTGTCCCCATTTTACAGTTTAGGAAAACTGAGGTTCAAAGGAGGAACCCAGCAGGTCTACCTGACTTTCTGCTGGGGTCTGGGCTCCGGGGCGGGGGGGGCTAACTCTGAGGAGATGTAGTTCCCTGCCCCCCGACCCCCAGTGCTGGTAAGCCACAGCCCACCACAGGAAGCTCTGGCCTTTGCCTGAGCTGTCCCAAGGGCCTGGGGCCTGGGCTGGGCTGCAACTCCACCCCCGCAAGCGTCGCTGCCCCCACCCCAGCCTGGGGAAGGTCTGCTCCAGGTGCCATGCCAGGGAGCCAGAAGTCTGTTCTCCCCGACCACAGCAAGCCTTGCAGTGACCTAGACTCCACTCAGCGCATGACATAATGAGGAGGGAGCTGGGCCAGAATTATGTAAAGTCTGCAGGGAGTACTAGCAGCAGCAGTTCTCAGAAAGAGAGAGAGAAAGAGAAAGAGAGAGAGAGAGAGAGAGATGGAGAGAGAGACCCTACACACCCAGGGCAGGTTTGCTCCAGAGCCTACCTTGTCCTCAGCATCATGTTCCCCCTTCTCATGACCCAAGCCCCCAACATGCAGCTCTCAGGAGCTGAAAACCTCATCTGGGCTCAGATCCACTCTCGAGGCCTGTACGAGGCCAGGCAGGAGGAGTCTGGAACTTTATCTGGCTCCACTCCTCGTCAGACCGCCTCTCCAGGCATCCCCTCCAGACTGCACAACTCAACAGCCTCCTCCCCCTACCAGAGAGATCCTTTAAAAATACAAAATTCATTCTAACTCCCTGCTAAAAACCTCCTAGTGATCTCCAACTCACTTAAATCCAAGCTCTTCATGGGGACCCATATGGGGCACATGCTCCGGCCTCCGCTGACCCTTCCTACATCCCAACCTCGCTCACAGCCCTCTAGGTAACAAGCCTCCTTGCTATTCCTCTCTGGCGTACCAAGCACACTCCCACCTCAGGACCTTTGCACTTACTGTTCCCTCTACCTAGAGCTTCCCATAGTGGCTTCTCTTCTCTTAGGTTGCCACTCAAATGTCACCCCCTGAGAGAGGCCTTTCCTGGCCACACTGTCCAATGTCACACCACCCTCCCCCGGGCCAGCTCTACCCAGCCCCTGCTCCATTTTCCTTAGAGCTTTTCTCCAAACTGTCTTAGTTGCTACCTTTTTAGATTCTGTCTCTATTCACCGGAAGGTAAGCTCCACCAGAGCAAGGATTTATCTGTCTTATTCACCACTGTGATTTCGAGCCCACACTTGGCTCATAGTAAATGACCAGCAAGTAAATTTTAGGAAATGCATAAATGGCTTTGTGAAAGAGATATGAGTAATACTATTTTAAGGGTTAAAGAAAGCAAGGTACAGGGAGGTGAGGGGGCTTGCCCAAAGGCACCCCGCTGGTCAAAGCAGGGCAGATGCTGGGAGTCAGTCTGGCGCCATGGTCAACACCCTCAGCCACTCTGCTCCCCTCTGGCTCTTTGGCGCTACCCCTACTCTCATTAGAACCTGGGGCTCCCACCCACCCATCCCCAGCTTCAGGATCACCATCACGTACTCAGGCACGCTGTGGGACAAATGGAAAAACCCTGCTCCCCTCTGGGCCAGGCCTGGGTGACCTCCAAGGTGGCTTTCAGTTCCGTCTCTCTAGAAAGTATCAGTAGCTTACATTTATTCAGAGCTTATCATGTAGTGGGCACTGTTCTAACTCCCCTCTATGCACGCTCTCACTTACAGTATCCTTACAATCATCTCCCAAGGTTAGAACTGTTATCTCCATCCTCAGATGACAGGTGAGAAGATTGAATGCCAAGGTTACACAGTTGACGGAGCTACGACCCAGGCAGGCTAACCCAGAAGTCCCACCCTGTCCACTCCTCGCTTTACCTTTCCTCTGCAGCAGCTCCTGTCCCCGGGGGGGGGGGGGGGGGGGGGGGGAGTGAGTAAGCGAAGCTGGGAAACTCTTTGCTTTGACCTCACTTCCTTGAGGCGGAGGACTATGGGTTGAGATGCTCACAAAGCCCTTTCTATTAAAAACCAAAAAAACCCACACTTTTCTTCTTCCCTATTTTCCTTAAATGCTTGAAGTAACAATGCTCATTTAAAAAGAACAACTAACACTCTCTTGAGCATTTACCACCTGTCAGGCACTGTGCTTAGTCTAAATGTGCAATGCCTCCTTCGATCCTCACAACAACCCTTTACCTATGAGGTAAGAACTATTACACCCATTTTACAGATGAAAACACTGAGCCAGTCAGTTGTTTGCCCAGAGTCACACAGTAGGGCCAGGATTTATACACTGGCAGAGTAACTCCAGAGGCAGTCTGAGACAGACAAGAGATTCAGAGGTAGGCAGAATGGGACAGACATCATGCAGACCAGCCATGGTGGAGAAAAGGGAAGTGACATTGATTGACTGATTGAGTGACTGACTCCAGTGTGATTCCCTAGTGGGTCCTCCCAGCATGTGATCCAGGGCCTCAGTTTGAAGGGTGTGTGTTGGTTTGAAGGGTTGGAAACAGCAGGGGAAGATACAGAGAGGCAGCCAGAAGCCAGAGAGAAACACAGTAGAGAGACACAGGAGACAGGAAGCAAGGAGAGGAAGCTGGAGAGAACAAAGCTGGAGAATGGGGATGTCTACGCCCCCCAAGCCTCAGGCTAAACCACCCCCTGCCAAGACCTGCAAGCGCAGGAGTCAGGACCCTGCATGAGGTGACCGGCAGCTGGCTGGCTGCTGTGGCTCTAGTGCTGACTGCATGCTGGCCACTCTCCAGGTGTCCTACAGAGACAAAATGTCCTCGCCACAAAAGGCACTGGGAGGTCATAGCAAAGCAGTCCTCCCTTCCTCCCCTCTGAAGGTGGACCAGGTCAACAGGAAGGGGTGAGGAAAAGGAATGCTTTCTGGAGATGTTGCCACGTCACTGTCTATGCACGCATGTGCACACACACACACACACACACACACACACACACACACACACACACGTCTTTCTCCCTAAATTCCCCTTCTCCTAAATTCCCCCAAGGAGGTTTGCAGGCCACGTGGGTTTGCTGGAAAGGAAGAGGGGCAAAAAATCAATAGGATTGATCAGGAGCTATATTTAATCCTAGCCATAGCGCTAGTGTGGCCATTTCAGCTGCAGAGTCAGCGAGGTGTGAGGGATCACTCCTCCCTGGGGACAGAAGTTATGGGACATGAGCTCAGAGGGCAGAGGTTTTAATGCCCCTTCCCTGCTGCGAAAGCCCTAGGGGAAGCCAGGTCTGCGGCTCGCTGTATCCCCACTGCGCAGGGCTGGCAGGCTGGAAGGCTGGGAGGGAGGGCTAGAGGACAGCAGACGAGAGGCTGGGAGTACTGATCTTCCAAGTTTCTTTGGAGTGCCTGAGCTGTGTCAGGCACCTGCCCAGCGGGGAGCACTTCCATACGCGCGCATGACTCGCCCGTGCATTCATCAGGCTCAGGCGTCTACTGAGCACCTGCTTGCGGTTGGCTCTGTGCATGGTGATACAGCAGCGGACAAAATAGACCAAAGCTCCCGACCTCAAGGAGTTTGCATTGTAACAGGAGAGACAGAGAGCAAATAGCCAAATCCATAATAGACTATCTAGTAGCAATTGGTGCTAAGGAAGAAAAATATGCCCATGAGGAGACAGAGACGGGAAGCCTCCGGTAAGGAGAAACTGAACAGAAGCCTGAGTGAAGGCAGGGAGCAAGCCATGAGGGTGTTTGGGAGAAGAGCATCCTCAGGTCAAGAGACCAGCAAATGCAGAGGTCCTTAGTTGGGCAGGGGGTCTGCAGCCGTGTGGCAAGGAAGGGGCGGTGCAGTCAAGGCTGGAGGGGTAGCCAGGAGCCAAGCCATTCAGGGCTCTCCCACTGATCCAAGAATTGGGACTTTATTCTAAGTAAGACAAGGATCTTTGACAATGCGGTGACACGGTCTTATATTTTGGACGGCTACCTGGGGAAGGGGCATAGGGCATCAGACTCAGAGAGCACCAGCCCTTGCTCGTTTCTCCAACACAGCCCTCCAGCAGATGCCAGAGCAAGGGAAATGTGGACGAGAGGACCCTACCTCACCCTGACTCTTGCCATCTGCTCAGCAAAAGCCCTGAATCACCCCACGTCTTTCGATGTGAATCATACGCATCAGTCCCTGATTACCCTTCAAGTTGCTTCACAATTATTTTATACATTCATCCAGCAACCTTTAAGTGGGGACCCACTTTCTGCCAAGCCTTGTACTGGACATGGGGACACACAGAAGGGTCACTATGTTCAGGGAGCTCACGTTCCCAGAGGGGCAAGGCTGAGCAAGGGATGCAGGAAGCTGGCTCAATGGAGCAGGCCTATGCCGAGGCTGAGCCCTCATGACCCCGCACAGCAGCACCACAGCTGGAGTCGCAGACTGATCCATGCCTGAGGTCGCAAGGAAGCCATCCATCGGACTGCTAACTCCACACCCTGCACCCAGCCCCCATTCATGACTCCAGGAGGGACTGAGGAGGACCCACCGTCACACTGGAGGTTAGAGAACTAGACTCTTCCCACTCAGAGTCAGCCCCTGAGATGAGGCAGGGTCCCTGGCCTGCGAGCAGCAGAGGCCTGTCTCACCACTGGATCCTCAGGGCTGTAATTCTGGGCCAAGTGAGTGAGGGATCCCAGTTCAAACTGAGAAGAGACCAGGCCACACCCACCAAGAGGGTCCAAAGATCCTTCCTCCTCTGGCCAGACAGCAGCCCGAACAGGCAGTCCTGCTGCTTGGAATCGTGTTGAAGAAGCCTCTTAAGCCTGCAGCGGACATGCCTGGTCCCCACTGATGAGAGAGAGATAGAGACACGGTTCCTTCCGGAAGCCCCAGGAATCAGTTCCTGAGGCAGAAACCTCTCCCAGAGTCCAGGATGGTACCCCCACCCCCACACAACAGCAATGAATTCAGGCGGTTATTATTTCTATTTTTGCTTTAGTAATCATACCATCTTTCGGCATTAGATATGCTCTCATTTCAATCAGCCTATTTCCCAGAAGAGCATACAGGACCAGAAAGGCTAACTCAGACCCTAGGTCTCTAGCTCACAAGTGGTGGAGCTCAACTGAAATCTTGTCTAACTCTGGAGTCTACCCGCTCAACCTCTCCAGAGGTCACCTTCCTGGCTAACACAGTCCCTCCCCTGACCTGCTCCAACGCTGTTCCGAGCACAGTTGGTCCTGGGAGCCTGGCCTACTGTAGCACGTTGGGTTTGTGCTTTATTTTCCTTTGTTTCTCAAGTAGAAAAACCCTTTTTCAAGTGAGAACTGGCAGGACTATCCAATCCTGGTGCATATCAAAGCAGCATCGCTCCCGTGCCACCATCCCTGGTGCCAGGGTCCCCACCTGCTCCCAGAGTGCAGACTCCATTGGCTCCAGGCCTCCTTCTAGAAGACTCCAGTTCTGTCACTGGCAGCCCTGCTTCCCACAGCCATGAGGACCCAGTGCCTCCACACCTCGGGCTTCAGTGCATCAATCTCAGAAGCCGGTGGCATGTGGCTTTCTCATCCGCACTAGGCGGAGGAAACTGAGCCCGGAGCCAGACATGGGTGTCCTGAGCTCCTCGGGCTGCCCCATGACACAGCTGCAACAAAACCCAGGTGTCCTGCATGGCCCAGAGCTGTTTCTTCAACCTGGTGACTGCCTACAAGGCAGATGTGACCAGGAGTGAGGGCCGGAAGGGGAGGGACCTGCCTGAGCCACCAGCCTGCAAGGGGTCCCACTACCTAACTAAACCTCCAACTTTCTGGCTCTCCTACTTGACCCTCCAGAGCCTGGCCCACCCTCAGAGCCCTCAAAGTGCTCCGGGAGAGCTCCAGGGAATCACAGGGAGATCCTCTTGCAAGTCAGCATGGTGTGGGAGTCCTGGGTACCACAGGCCAAGAGCGCCTGGGCAGGGCACCCGGACCAAGGGGGGCCTGCGCCCTGTGCCTGCCACTGAGTCTGAGACCCTGAGCGTCTCCCAGGGTTCCAGACTCCAGGTGTTTATGGGGATTCTGTTTATACTTGGGGTTTGCTGCAAGTCCCTGACTGCATTATAACTGCAGAGGGATGCAAGCCGTGGACCGCATCATTCTTTCAGCTGCACGGAGTCCTGAGAAGGAGGGAGCAGGCTTTCAGACTGTCCGGGGCGGGGGTGCGCCTGGCCTGACTGGGGACTACTGGCTGCCCATCCCCCCACAGGCAGGGCAGGCCCCTAACGCAGCCCCATCCTCCAGGCTGGCTTGGCCACATAAATCACCCTCCCAATAATATTTGTATTGATTATCTAGATTGGAAGCCTCAATTGGCTCCATTGTCTCACTTCCTCTCCCAGGGCTCACAGATGGGGTCCCTTTGCCTCATCTGCGTTTCTAATTCAACACTTAAATGAAACAGCCTCAGCAGCCAGGAAAGCCCCGCACTGCCCTGGGTGTCAAGGGGGTGGAGGAGTGATAAACATACTCCTTGAGAGAGCATGATCAAAGCAGGGTTTGTAGGGCTGGAGAAGCCAAAACGGGCGAGTCCCTGGATCATCAAAGTGCGGTCCACGCGCACCACCTGGGCATGGGTTAGACAGGCAGAGCTCAGGCCCCACTCCGGACCCACCGAATCAGCATCAGCATTTAACAAGAACCCTGGGTGATTCACAGGCGTGTTCATGTTTAAGAAGCACTGCTCTAGTCTGACCCTTGTACTGTACAGACAGGAAACTGAGGCCCAGAGGAGGTGAAGGGCTCGCCTGATGTCACACAGTAGGTGAGATCCCCTGAATCTCTGGCTCAGGCAAAGGAAGCGAGAGGCAAGTAACTTCTGGAGTGAGGGGGTGGCCATTTCTGGACTCCTCTCCCTCCTGAGCTCCTACCTCCTGTCTCAGGGCGTGGACAGATGGCTCAGACCAGAGTCTGACCCCCTTGTACTCTCCCAGCCTGGAGGGGCCAGTGAGAGCTCCGGGGACTCCCCAGGAGGGCACCTCCCTCCCGCCCGGATGGCCAGCTGCCCCCTTCCCTGGCAGTGAAAGGACAGCAGATCCCAGGGAAAAGCACCACCTGGGTCTGCCCAGCACAGCGGGGGGCACGGAGAGACAGAGGCCCAGAGAGGACCTGGGAGAGGTGGGGCGGAGGGACTGCAGAGCTGTGGTCTGAGGGAGGGAGGCAGGGAGGGCATGGAGGGCGGGGAGGGGGAGACAAGAGGTGGACCGAAACAAAGAAGGGAAGGGATGAGTACCGGGAAGGAGGGGAGAAGGACTCAGAGAGAGGGACCCAGGATAAAAGCAGCAGCAGCAGCAGCAGCAAGACTGAGAAAGGAAGAAGGGGAAAGAGGGAAGGAGGGAGGGGAACGGAGGCAGTAAAGAGTGATGGCACAGAGAGAAGGGAGGCAGCTGGCCTGGAGACGGGGAGCCCGGCCCGGCCCAGCCCTGCCCGGCCTGGCCGGCCCCAGCCCCCAGTGACGGTGCAGCTGCCGCACTTGGGCCCTACCATGAGGTCAGTCCTGCCCTGGGGCAGAGGGAAAATAAATGGTGTCCAAGATAAAAGGTCCAAGAAATTATTTGTCTGGTTGTCATGTCTTGACTGCAATGGGCAGGGGCCGGCGGGCAGGCGGGACATCATCCCAGAAAAGCCCAGGCTGGCAGGCCCACAGTGCTTACACAGGACCCCAGCCCCAGCCCCGCGCCTCGGCCACCCACAGACCCAGCTCCCCTGCCCAAGGCTGGGGCTCGGGACACCTCCCACCCAGATCCTGGCCGAAGAAGGCCAGAACCCATGGGGCAAGGTCAGCCTCTCCCAAGACCCACTCCAAGCTCTGGGAAACTGGAGTCCTGTCTGTTTCTCTTACTGCTGAGGGTATTTGTGGGCTGGGGACCTGGGGAGGGAAGGGAAGTCAGCGTGTCTCCTTCCTCCCAGCTCCCTTGCAAAGGCAGCACGAGGTGAGTGATGGCTCCCAAACATCTCAGAGGAGGGCTGGACAGTTTCAGGGTCAAGGGCAGGTCAAAGGGACCATAGCCCAGGGTGCTATGAGCACCACCGTTCCTCACAGGTGTACAAGCTCAAGCTCACAGAACACACACCCGTGCACACACATGAGCACCCACCCTCACACCAGGCCAACTTCCAGCATCCTGGGCAGCATCCAGGTAGCATTCTCTAGAAGCTCCCACCTCTCTGAGCACCTGAACCTGGGGCTGGTGAAGCGATGCCATGGGGAGCACCTACGGCAGACCATGCCCAGGTAAGCCACTGGCACCCACAACCACTGGCATTTACCAGCAAAAGCATTTTAGAGTCACATCTTCAGTTAGGACTCCCACAAAGGCTCTCAGGGGTCCCACTGTTGCATCCCCATTTTACAGATGAGGAACCCGAGGCCCAGAAAGGCTCAGTGCCAGGCGCAGGGTTCCACCACGGGACATGGCAGAGCTGGGATTTGAGCCTGAGGTCTCAGAGGGGCCCCGTAAGGGGGCAGGGGGTGGCACCTACCATACTTGTCCCCGTCCTCGCCGCGGGCACTGATCCTGCGGCCCAGGACCTGGATGTGCTTCCCGCTGGTCCGGCTGTAGAGCTGGTACAGCCGCAGCTGCTTACGGCTCACATCGTCCCGAGCCCGCGTCTGGTTCTCCACGTGGATGCGGAAGTCCACGTTCTCCTCGGCCGCCAGCACCTGGGCAGGGAAAGGGGCATCAGTGGCCTACCTGGGAAGTCCTCGGTCCCCTGCCTCTGGGAGCCACATGCACAGCAAGGAGCCAGAGCCCCCTCTGTGCTGGCTCTGTACCAGGCCTTGGCACAGACTCACACATGCCCTGTTACCGCCCCCATTTCACAGATGAGGCAACCAAGTCTCAAAGAGAAGAGGCACGTTGTCCAAGGCGGCCCAGCCAGGAGGTGGCCGAGCTAAGCATCCGGCCTCAGTCTATGGGACAACAAAAGTCACTATCTGTCCCCCACAGCACCCAGTTAAAGAAAGCAGTGTGCAGTGGAGGTTCTCATCTGATCGTGGGCACACAGATGCCTTCCCAGTAAAACAGCAGAGCAGAGCCCCTGCCCCGACCACATTCCAGGTGGCCCCAAAGACAAAGTGAGCAAGTGGGGAGTAAAGTACCAAAATGGATATGCAGGCGGGAGAAGGGGCAGGCATATCACCGTTGTTTGGGGTTGTTGGGGCACACAGCAGGAAGGACAGAGGCTGGCAAGTCACCCTGGGAAGGAAGGGGCCAAAATCTGTCACTTGGCCCCAGGAGCTGAGGCTGGAGCTGTTCTCTCCATGTCCAGAGAGTCCCCATGCTCACCCACACTGACCCAGAATTTGCCCACAGCCCTGGCCTCTCTTGAAGACTTCATTTTGCATCTCCCACCAAAAGTCCCCCGGTCCCCAGAGATTTAGTTCATGTCTGACCACATCCTCCAGCAAGCCGCCTCTGGCCATGCCAACCTGTGACTCTCCAGTCTCACTTCCTGAACATGGCCTCTCACCTGGACAACTTACAGCCACCTGCTCACCAGCCTCCTGTTTCCCACTCTTGCCCCCTGGTTGTCTGTCTTCCACCAAACCCAATAACTTCGTGCAATGCTCCCCCTTCACACGCTCCAGAACTTCCCATCACATTTAGACAAAGGTCCCCACCATGGACTCAAGGGCCTTCAGATGAGCCCCCCCCTCCATCTTTTACCACTTCCTCACCACCAGTTACACTGGCTGCCTTATTATGGTGCTGAGGATTCCAAACACAAAGCATACCTGCCTCAGGCCCTTTGTACTTGCTTTTCTCTTGGTTTCAATATTCTTTCCCAGATTTCTACATTCTGGCTCCTTTACTTCATTAGGGTCTCTGCTCAGTGTCACATCCTGAGACAGGCCTTTTTTGACTGAAGGAGCCCCCACACCCCTGTCACTCTCTATCTCTCTACCATGCATTGTTTTTTCTAACACTGACCAACCTGACATAACATCTATTTATCTGGGTTTTGTCTGGCTTCCCCTGACTAGGCTGACAGCACCATGAAAGCCAGGTCTGTCTCTGTCTTGTTTGTTGCTGTATTCCCAGCATGTGGCACAGTAGAAACTCAAATATTTATCTAATGCATGAGTGAATAAACAAATGAACACTGAAAAGATGTGGAGTTCTGTCACTCCATGTAATAGTAAAGTAGGCTTTCCTATGCTTTCCTTTCCTAAACGTATGTCTGCCCCGTCCTGTCCGAACTGAATAATCCTTGAAGCCCGGACAGCATTCTTGGTTTGCTCAGTGTGCCCATGGGGTCTGACATGACGCTAGGCATGTAGGCCCCACTCAGCCCATGGCAAAGATCCTGGGACCAGGGCTGTCCGAGCAACTGTCTCACCTCAGCTGTGAGCTCTCAAAGGCAGAAACTGTGTCTTCCTCATTGCCACATCCCATGCCTAGCCCAGGTCTCTGTCCCCAAGCTGACCGACACATGTCCTCTGATGCTAGCCTGGGCCCCGCAGCAGGACCACAGTACTTAACCTTCACTGTCATCCTCAGGGCCACATTATAGGTGAGAAGACGGAGGCCCCAGAGCCAACCTGACAAGGTCACGGTACAGGCAAGGGCAGAGGTAGCCCAGTTATGGCTCCAAAGCCCTCCGTTCAGCCCCACTTCCCAGGCATGATCGGGAAGAGGTCCCAGATTCAAAACCCAGGGTATGCAGTCCCTAGCTAAGACACCCTAGGCCAGTCACCAACCCCTCTGGACTGCAGTTTCCTCACGTAGAAATGAGAGGAATGCTAGTGGGCCCCACCTCGTGAGCTGCGGTGCAGATTAAACATCTAACGTCTGAGAGCAGGCCTGGCACCGAGTAAGTACTCAGTAGGCGGCACTGAGAGGACACAAGGGCGCCCTTTAAGAGCTCACAGTGAAGCCCGCAAACAGAATCCTCTGGAAACACCAGCAGACCACAGTCCTCGTCCCTACACAACCTACCATCTCCATTTAACAGATGTGGAAACTGAGGCTCGGGAAAGCCGGTTGCTTCGAGCCGCACAGCCAGTGGTGTGGCTGCCGGCCCACCAAGGGTGCACTGCTTACTTCAGTTATTCTCGATGGCCAGCCCTTGTCACCATTCCCAGCCAGGGCCTGACACCTGGGACCCACCCCCTTCCATATCCTGATGCTCAGGGAGGGAAGAGCTCCAGCAGCCCCTGAGGTTCACACCTGGTGGGCACATGTCCTGAAGACCCCCATCCATGGTCCTTGACCTTTCTGGTATGACTTCCTGAGGTAGCCCGGCCCTGTCCCCTCCCCCAAGGGCGGGCCTCCAGCCTCCTTCCCTGTCCTCCAACTCTCCTCCTGCTCACAGGAGACCTTATCGACCAGAGGTCAAACCAATCTCCTTACCCTGGGTCCCCAAGGGGAGCTGCCCTGCCCCAGAAGCCAGCCTCCCATTAACGATTTTCTCCCTGGCCCACTGGACAGAGGCAGTGTGGGTGACCCAGGGTCAGCAGGGGCTATCCGGTGGCCCTTCCCCAGGATGTGGGGGGAACAATCTATCTTGCCCAGCTTCCACCATTTAAGCCACATTCTGTGGTCACATCCTTCCCAAGGGAGGGAGCAGGGGTGGCCTCTGACACAGAAACAGAACCCATCCTTCTGGAAAGGCAGAGAGACCCCTGGGCTCCCTGGGCAAGCCCTCTGGGGAGCCCCAGGCCTTTGCACAGGTCAGGTCCTCTGCCCAGCTGACACCTACCCTCAGGTGCCTCCTCTGGAAGCCTTTTCGGCCCCCCATCCCCCCGCTGGGTTAGGGCCTCTGGACACCACTGTAACGGCTCATTGTTCCCAGAGCATGAGCTTGTCCTGCTCATCCCGGGCTCTCCAGCTCTGGCCCCAAGAGGTGCCCAGCAAATGTGTGTTAAGTGACGGTGGTGAGGATGAGGGAAACCCAGAGGCTGAAATCAGCCCCATCCAGACACGCTGAGTGCCCGACAGAGCGCTGGCAAGGGGTGTTTTCCGAGCTACCAGACTTCCCTCCAGGCACTGCACTAGGGAGCCTGCTAGCCATGGTACCACCTATAAGTCCCACAGCCACTCTTGGAGGTGGGCACCAGGGAGAGCTCCCTTCATAGCCTGGGCCCTTACGGCATCTCTCTGAGGCCGCGGAGCGGGAACATGGACATGCAGAGCTCCAGTGGCTCTCGGGAAAAATCTCTCCCTCCTTCCCAGCTAATGGGGTGGCAGGCCCCTTGGCCTCAGTGCCTAAGAGGGGGCCTGCCTTCCAGGCCTTCCTGGAATAGTCAGAGCTGCTCTCTGCCGGCTAACGCCCCTCCAGGTACACAATCATCTGCTGAAAAGCTGCAGGGTGAACAAAATCAGACTGGCACAGCCCTCACTAGGTGAACAGGGCTGGCAGAGACAGGATGCCTCTGTGGGCACAGGAAGGCACCTTCTGCCACTCTGCCTTCCCCTCCGCCCATGCCAGATTATCTTTTGGGTCGAAGTAGCTTCTCCCACAGCAGGATGGCATATAGTGGGGTCCCCATGCCGCCTAAGACCCCCAGTTACCACCCCCCTGCCATGCCACTGGAGAGTTTGGGCTCCAGTGGAAATATTCACTCCCCAATCCAGGAATTGCACAGGCCTGACAGGTTCAAATCTCCCCTCCGCCCTGGGTCCACCAGGGTCCCAGGCCCTGGCAGACACAAGGTGCCCAGTGGGGCAAAGCCTGCCACCTTCGGCCTGGCCTGCAGTCTTCACCTTGTGGAACCCGGCTCTCTAACACACAAGGCGAGTTTGGTTCCTACTCCACACCCTGCCCGGCTCCCCACCTCACATGGCACCCACTCAGGGACCTTTACAGTCCAGCCCCTCCTACCTCTCCTCACCTTGGGGTGAACCTTCCATGGAGTGATCTCAGTGCCCGCTTCCAGACATCAACCCGGGTCCCTGCCTCCCAGGGCATCCGTCAGCCACAACTACTCCCTCTGGCTGAAGCTCTTGGCCTCATGGACCCACTCATCCTTGGAAGACATGTGTTGGGGCTCCCTGTTCCTTCCTGGGCCCCACTCCCAGCTTCCACAGACATCGTCACACACATTACATGAGTGTGCACACACCACACATGTTCAACAATGACATGACCAGCACGAATTGACCTCCAGGGTCACCTGGCTCCACCCTCAATCTCCACTTTGTTTGATTTCTTTTTTTCTTTTTTAAGTTTAATTGGGGGGGGGGGCAAAGAGAAAGGGCGAGAGAGAATCCCAGGCAGGCTGCTCACTGCAGAGCCTGATGCCGGGCTCAAACTTACAAACCGTTAAGATCACGACCTGAGCTGAAACCAAGAGTCAGACGCTTAACTGGCCGAGCAACCCAAGTGCCTCAGTTTGATTTGTTTAACCCCTCAGTTTTCTTACTAGCAGATTGGGAATTGTTTATAATACCTATATCGGGAGCGCCTGGGTGGTTCAGTTGGTTGAGCATCCAAACTTCAGCTCAGGTCACGGTCTCCCAGTTTTTGGGTTCAAGCCCCACATCAGGCTCACTGCTGCCTGCTTTAGGTCCTCTGCCCTCCTCTCTCTCTCTCTGCCCCTCCCCTGCTGTATGCATGTGCTCTCTCTCTCTCTCTCTCTCTCTCTCTCTCTCTCTCAAAAATAAACGTAAAAAAAAAATCTATCAAGGCTCCTGGGTGGCTCAGTCAGTTAAGCGTCCGACTTTGGCTCAGGTCATGATCTCACAGTCTGTGGGCTCAAGCCCGGTGTCGGGTGCTATGCTGACAGCTCAGAGCCTGGAGCCTGTTTCAGATTCTCTGTCTGCCTCTCCCCCACTCACTCTCTGTCTCTGTATCTTAAAATAAAATAAAGAAATAAAAAATTTAAAAAAATCTATCTCAGAATAAAAGACGATACTAGTAACAACAGCCACAATTTTTTTCTTTTTGTTTTTTCTTGTGTTTTGTTTTCCTAACAGCCAAGACCTATTGAGGGCTTCCCTCTGGGTTAAGGAGCACTTTAGGTAAACTGTCTTATGGGATTCCCAAGGATTATTGCCCCCACTTTACAGATGAGGGAACTGAGGCTTAGAGAGGTTACATCGCTTATTCCAAGTCATGTACTACTGAGACAAGGAATCAAGATTCAAATCCATCTCAGTCTAGAGCTCAAGCTTTCCACGACTTCACCCTTGCCTGCTTTCACTCTCTCCTCTCTCCACCCCCTCCTCTACCTCTATTCAGGATGGCAACTGGTTCTGGCCACCAGCCATCGTTGGGGCCGGGATTGGAGCAGGGATTAAACATGAAAGGGCTGAAGGCCTTGAGCTCACTCCCCCTACTCAAGAGGAGGATGGGGTCACACTGCCCCCTCCCGCCCAGGTCCCCATCCTTGAGGCCTCATACAATCCATGCCCCAGTCTCCAGGCAGCCTGCCCAGAAAGGGAGGGTCTCCCCAGTCCCAGGAGGGGCAGCCCACAGACTTCCGGCCACATTCCACCACCGCCTGCCTCCGCCTCCAGCGATGCTGCCAGCCCCGCTGAGGGCATTCAGAGCTTTTCCAAAGTCTCAATTCACCCCTCAGGGAGTGGTCCTGGGTAAAGTTAGCCCTGCTCTCCATCCCCAAATGCAGCTCCCCTCAAGCTCTTCCTAGAGAGCGGGACTGGACACAGGCCCAGGAGTGGCTGCCAGCCCCAGTGCTCTGTGGATTCTTATTATTCGTGAGGGCGAAACCAACGTTGGCTCCCACTTGCTAGGTACTTGCTTTGTGCCGGCACCTGAGCTAAGCACCTTGCAGGCATGGTCTCCTTCCTCCTCACACAACCTGGGCCGGGCAGATGATTCCCAGCCCTGTGACAAAGGGAGACACAGAGAGGCCAAGGGACTCACCCACGTTGTACACAAAATGACAGAGCCAAGATCTGAACCCATCTCTGGCTCTAGATCCCATGAATTTTCCCCAGCCTGCATCTGCAGACTGAAGGGGGAGGAGGAAGGCGGAGCCCACCTTTGGATCTGAGTTTGGCTCTGATTCACGCTTCCACCGCCCTTCAGCCCCGGGCTTTTCCCTTCTGTCCTGTCGCTGCCTTCCCTACACCCAACCCACCCAGCCAGAACAGTGAGGCAGTAAAGGGCCCCCCCCCACCCCCAGCCTGTCCATTAAGCTCCCAGGGCTACCGAGGTATTGATTGGCAGGGCAGAGCCATCAGCATGGGAGGGGGGTGCTGCCACCCAAGGGGGCTGCCTAGAAGCCCCTTTCCCCACACATCAGCCTTCCTCACGCAGATCGTCACTATGGGTACCGCTGGCGGTCACCCCTGGAGCCGGCCTGGGGAAGGAGGCGGGACCTGTACAGACCACACTCCCTTCTTTTATTTATTTTCCCCTTTGCTCCAAACCCTGTCTCAAATCTCTGTCCCTTAAAGCATGTGGGTGGGGAGAGTGGTCATGCATGCTGAAGAGATAAGAAACAAGCCCTTTATTCTGGCATTCAATGCCTACCATGGCCTTTTACATCACCCCTCTTCCTAAGCCTGATGGTTCACTTGGTTTGGAGTCCCCTGAGCACAACAGACTGTTCCCGGTTTCCATCTAGAGGTATTCCATGTGCCTGCGATGGCTTTTCCACACACACACACACACACACACACACACACACACACACTCACTCGCACATGCACATGCAGGTTCACAGCATCTTCGCCTGCCTTATTCTTAATCTGAAATTCAAACTGGGCATCTCTGGCCATATCCTCTTGCCCCCAGTCTGGTTTCAGGGCCCTTCACCAGGGTACCCATGGCACCCTTGAGCCCACGTCCCCCTGTACAGATCCGTCTGATTTCTCTCAAGCCCCCAAGGGCTGGGATAGGTCCTGAGCCCCGTTGCCCCACACCTGGTGCCAGGAGGGACCTGCCCCAGAGAAGCTAGGGCCCCTCCACTCACCCCACTTGCCAGGTCTGTGCTGTGTGCCGCAGGGCCCTCAGGATGGGTCCAGCCTCCCTTGACTCCCAGGAACAAGCCTCTAGACGCACCAACATCAAGTGCCCCATTGTCACTCACATTATTTAACACTTACAGTGATGGAGTTCTGGGCCCTGCATGCCCCCAGGTGATCACTCTCCACCCTCACAGCAACCCCAAGGGAGGTGCCACCCTGGAGCCCGCAACAGAGAAGAGCCACCTCGAGGCAATTTGCTCAATCTGCAACCATCAAGTGGCCAAGGCAGGGTGTGCCCTGGTGGGCTGGAGCCTGAGCCTGAGCCTGAGCTCCATTGCGTCCCTGTGAGTCCCACGGAGAACACACTGCGTCGTGTGACATGACAAAGTGAGAAGAGGTTCCAAGGCAGAGGCACAATGGGGCTGCAGGAGGAAATGAAAGCTGACCAAAGTGTCAGCCCACAGTCTTTTCACAGGGAACACTTTGAGGAAAAAACTGAAGCCTCAGACGCCTTCTTGGCATCCTCTGGAAAACCCAGTCCAAGGCCGCCCGGGCAGCGGGTGTCCCTTAAATGTCTGCTGATTGCTAATGAGGAGCAGCACTGTAACTGAGTGCCTACTACATACTTGGCCCAAGACATGATTTCAATTACACCTCCTGGGAGTGGTATCATCATCCCTATTTCTCGTGTGATGAGGAGGCAGAGACTCAGAGAGGTTAAGGATCTTACCCAAGGCCACACAGCCTGGGAGTGGTGCCATGAGGATTAAATGCAGGGTTAAGTCCAAAGCCTGTGTTCTTGAGTTGGACAAGAGGATGCCTGAAGTCATTGATGCAGGGACTGTATCCTTCCTAGCCTTGCTCAGCGCCATGCAGCATGGTCCCCACCCCCAATGGACACACAGACCAAGTAATTGACTGAACGATTACAGTCACTCATTCTGTGTCAGCCACTGTGCTCGCTCCTCTGTGTGCATCATCCCATTTAGTCCCCACAATAGCCCTTAAGAAGTGGGTATCTCTCATCGCCCCCACTTTACAGATGGGGAAAACAGAAGTGCAAATTGTTGAAGGCGAAGAAATTTGCCCAGCAGCACACAATTCAAACCAAGGTCTCTCCTAGGCCAAAGCCCACCTGCTCAAGCTCCAGAGAAGTCACCTAGCTCACTCACTGATATTCAGGTGGCTTAACTGAGGCTCAGGCAGGGAGGTCATCCAATGAGCCAGTGACAAATCCAGGACCGATCCCAGGGGTCCTGAGGGCATTTCTGCTCTGTGGCCCACAGGAGGCTTAGATGTCCAAGCAGTAATATCTGAACACCTCCCAGCCCCTGCCAGCAAGCCTGTTAAAGCCTGAGGGGCCCGTTGACCCACTGATGTTCCAGAATAAGCCCCGGACTCAGGCCCAAAGCGGAGATGACAGGCCTCAGCTCCTTCTGAGGCCCAGTGGGTATCCCCCAGCCCAGGCCGCCCTGGCAAGGCCCTTGGCACTGCCCTATCCCTGAGTGTCCTGTCAGTCTGTGAGTGGGGGGCAACCAGACCCAGTAAAAAATGCCAAGCACACAGAGGTAGACCAGAAAACCTGTGCCCTCAGAAGGGAAACAAACCACCAGGAGGTGACAGTGCCCTGGGGAAGGGGGGCTTACCACACTGACAGGGGTGTGGGGCCAAGGGGCCCTCCCCAAACGAGAGGCACAGGGGCTAGAGCCCTGGGCAGAGGACCAGGCTCTGCACTGGCCCCAGCTCTCACCCTTAGGAAGCAGGGACTGTTTTGTCGGTTGTTTTCTTCCCATTCGACACGTGCAGAAGCTGAGAGCAGAGAGGTTAGCAAGCAGACACTTGCCCAAGGTCACACAGCGAAGGTAAGGCAGTGTGACAACAGGGAACCAGGCTGGTGGACTCCAGAGCCCTTAGGCTGCTGTTTAATAAGCCTGGGGCCCAGAGCCGGGTGACCCAGAGCTGAAGCCAGCTCTGCCTCTCTCCTGCTCGGTGGACAGAGGCAGGGTATTTCGTGGCTCTGAGCAGCACTTCCTCGTCTGTAGAATTCCCTGACTCCAGGCTGGTTGTGAGGCGTAGCCTCCGCGATGTGACAAGTGCCTGCCTGTCACATAGTGAGTGCACAAGACAAGTACTGAAGTGATACTGTCAGCTTGATGTGCCTGCACCCTGATTTCCCACACCTATACTCCCACTGGAGGATGAGAGCAGGACCAAAAGCTCCTGCTAAGGACAGGAAGTCTCCTCCCTGTGCCCCTCTATCTCCCTTTGGGGCCCAACATGCCTCTGAGCTCCCCCAAGCCTGCTGACACTGGCAGTGCCAACCACGAGAAATTTTAACAATCCACCTCCTTATCTCCAAACGGGTGATGCTCCCAGGCAGCAGGAACGCTGGCAGGGTGCCCCCGCCCCTTCCCTGCTGGGCAAGCAGCTGGGAGGGGAGTGCTGATTCCCCCAGGTCCTGCCCTCCAAAACACCCACCTCTGGCTCCGGAACCCTTTCAGTCCAGAACATTCCAGGAAAATCAGGGTCTGCAGATTCTGAGTCAGGTGCTCTTTCTCGGAGACACCTACCGGGGCTCTGATCCTCACGGCTGATGGAGGCCCTATCATGAGAATCCCAGGGGGAATCTCTCAGGAACCCTAGCATGCCTCTGGGAACCCCTCTTCCCCACCAGTATTCTTTCTGAACAATTTCAGTATTATTTCTAAAAAAGTTAGTCTGGTGTCATGGAAAGAATACAGGATCTTGATTCCGGAATCTTGAGTCTTGGCGTTGGCCTTAAACAAATCCCTTCCCCACTCTCTGCCTCAGTTTTTCCAACTGTCACATGGAAATATTACCCTTCTTACTTCAAGAAGAAGAATGGTAAGAAGAAGGAAACAAGCTTCCCAATGCAAGAGCCTTGGAGTCTTCCTTGGTTGGATATTCCAGCCTCTCTGCACTTCTCAGGAGGCAGGATTAAAGGAACTCAGGTTTAGGGGCACCTGGGTGGCTCAGTCGGTTAAGTGTCCGACTTCGGTTCAAGGCATGATCTCCCAATCTGAGTTGGAACCCTGCTGACAGCTGTGCTGACAGCTCAGAGCCTGGAGCCTGTTTCAGACTGTGTCTCCCTCTCTCTCTCTCTCTGTCCCTTCCCTGCTCTCACTTTCTCTCTCTCTCTCTCACTCTCTCTCAAAAATCAACATTAAAAAAAAAAAAGAACCTCAGGTTTATCTGGCCCTCTCCCCTCCAGACTGGGTGCATCTTGAGGCCAGAAACTGACTAGTGGTGTTCCTGGGGCCAGCAAGAAGCAGGTTTCCAGCAAGTATTTGTTGAATGAATACCTGACCAGATGGCAGATGGGCAGATGGATGATGTTGCTGCCTTAAAAATTAAAAGTGCTACTCAACGGGATAGCTTCCCATCATCCTACGTCCCAAAGGACTCTATCTCTGGCTTTCCTATTCTAGCCAATTAGAAGAAAGGTTCAAAACCTCACTGTGTGTGTGTGTGTGTGTGTGTGTGTGTGTGTGTGTGTATGTGCGTGCGCTCTGGGGGATGGTCAGGCCAAGAGGGGGCATGGAAAGAAACTTCAAAACTTGACCACACCATGGGGTGAGAGAGGAAGTGGTGCTGTGGGAGTGACAAGAGGTGGGTGGCAGGAGCCCCCCTTCCCTGGCTCGCCTCGAGCCTGGCCTGTCTGGGGAAGGCCAGGACCTAGCCGAGCCTGGCGGTAGGAACAATGTCAGGCAGGTGCCGGCCAAGCAGCGTGAAAGGCCCAGCCCGGTGTCATTGTCAGCGCTCAGCCAAGTGCAGAAAAGCAATTTACTGGTCACGCCGCCTGCTCCCCTCGGAAATTTTTAAAATTCTTCCGATTTGCGCTATCTGTGGTGTCCCAAGTTGTATGGAGAAGGGATTTTATTAAATTCCCAGCTTACCGCTTCCTGGGGTGGCCAGCAGGGGGGAGGGGGCAGGGCAGGGCTCACCACAAGGTGGGGGGGGTGGAGCGGAGGGGGAAGGCAGTGTCTGGCATTGACTGTGCTCTCTTGAAAATGTGGCTGGAGATGGGGGCTGATGGATGGGGAGAAGGGAGAGGCCCAGAAACTCCAATTGCTAACACTGGAGCAGTCCCCCAAAACACAGAGGTGGGGAAGGGCAGGGCATAAGTGCATGCATGTCCAGGCAGAACAACATACATACCCTCCTGGGAAGGTGAGAATTTCTAAAACTTTCCCCACACCGATCCTGTGTCACTTCAGCCTCAAAGCCACCCCTTTCCCAAATGATGAAGCTTACACTCACAGGGGTCTACAAGTAAGGAAAGATGACGCAGGGACTCAGGTCCAGTCCGCCAGAGTGTAAAGCCCCGAGCCCTTTCCACCACGCAGGAAGGCCTCCCCTGGCCCCTGCTCACCAACGGAGCCTTCACCACCCCTGCTAAGAGCACCCTGCAGGGATGTATCTGCTCTCCTTAGCCTCCTTAGCCTTAGACCAACACCGCCTCCGCAGGGGGTGGACCTAACACTCCCAGCAACCAACACTCCCACCCCTCATCTCTACCACTCACGGCCACTCCACTTTTGTCCCTAAAGCATGAATGGGAACAGAAGCCTGCTTCTAATCCTAGGTGCTTTTGAAAATCGGTGGAAAGCTGACAATCCTCTGGAAGACATGAGCACATTTGAGCACCATTTTGGTGCAACGTTTCAGGGGCCTGTTTCCTCCATAATGCCACCTTTAGATACTCTCTGGGTGCACGGACCATGGGTTAAATTCAGCCTTATGGCAATTTGGATGGGGAAGGCTGCCAAGAAAGGAAGAGGTACGAGAGGGGAGAGGAGGCTCCATCACCTGCCTGAAGCCCCAACCCAGATGGACGTAATCCAGATGTACCACCCAGCTCCTCCCTGAGAGGCTGGCTCCAGCTCTGGCCAGGAGGTGGAATGCAGAGTCCCGGCTCCCTCCCTCCTGCGTCCCCAGAGAACACAAAGACCACACTGCAAGCCCTCCTGGGCCCTGCTTTAAGGACCAAGGAGCAGCCAGCAGCAGGAGGCTGGGGCAACAAAGTCCACAGCCTTTCCCCTGTCTCCAATGCCCGTTTCATCATTGCCTCACCCCTGGGTGCAGCACTTAGGGAAAAGAGCTCCCATCCAGGTAAGACCAACAGATCCCCGGAAGTGACCCTGGGACCTGCCCTCTGCTTGGGGACTCAGCTGTAAACCAGGCAGGCCATGCCTGGCACTGGCCTCTCTCTCTGATACCAGCCACTCCCCACCCCTGCCTCCGCCACCATAGGGTCACATCTGCTTTGGCAAACAGCCAGTTTTAAGTTACTGACTCCAGTTATATTGATTCAAGTAGTCACTGGGGACCCGAGCCTGACTAACAGGAGGCAAGAACCCATCAGTACGTCTGTCTAGCCATCCATCCATCCATCCTTACAAACCCCAGCCCCAACTAGCTGCCCCCAGCCCAGTGTCCATCCTGATAGTAAGGATCCTCTCTCAGGAGTGGAAGCGGAGGTAAGCAGACTCATCACCACACCAAACACTGAAAGAGGCTGCTGAGTCTCAACAGTGCTCAACACTTAACAGCCCTCCTTAGGCCATAAAGCTGGGAGAGCCACCATTTTCCTCGCTCAAGGCTCTTTTCCGGCACTTGTGGAACCCAAAAAGCTAAAACCTAAGCATCTTCTCTAACCCTGCGGACACCTGCCTTCAACCCAGGGGGTAAGGGGCAGATAATCTTTTTTGGCCCCTATCCAGCTCCTCCTGGGGCCCCTCCCTCGCAGCTCTAAGTGGGTGGGGGGCTGGGGCAGCTGGCACTTCCTATTCCCTTTCTCTGTGCCCCCCTCCCCAACCATGCTGAGGCAGTCCTGGTCTGGTTCTAATCGGGGCTCAAGTCGCTCCCTCTTCCCCTCTTCTCTTTCTCTGCCCCCTCCCCTTTTCCTTCATTTCCAGGGCTTTGGAAGCCAGAGCGTTCCAACTGTCTGCGTGCCAAGACCTTCCCGAGTCTGAAAGCTGCTGAAGTAACAGATCAGATTTTAGCAAGTGCTTTCCAGGCTGAGCGCCAAGCCCTCTTCTGATTCACAGAGAGCGAGCGAGCGAGCGAGCGAGCGAGCGAGGAGCAAGGCGGGGAACAAGCCGAGGGCTGCACCACCTTGAGCGAGGGTGTGCAGAACGTGGCCAGTTCCGTAGAGGCTTCAAGGGCAATGGACCCTCATCCCAATCGCCCGTCTCTGCTACCTCTCACCCAGTCTCCTAGAGAGCGCTTTCGCTCACTCGCTCTCTCTCCTGCAAACGCCTTTGAAACCACAGAGTAATTTACAACTGAAGCTTTCTCCCTGGACTCAAAATCCATTCGGCTGAAAGGAGCCTTTTTGTTTGGAAGAGCGAGCGGGGATATTAAGGGACGGTTGGCAGAAAAAAATGCCCAGGTCCCAACTCCTAGCCTATTGGGGGGCATGGGGCTTGGAGCTGGGCACACTGCAGCGGCTGAGTCCGGGGATCTCCTCCCAGCCGAGGCCGACAGGGGCCGCGCCAGTCTGAGCCCTGCAGTACAGCTCCTTGCCCTTGGCTGGTCCCCCGCCGACGCAGGGCGCGCGCGCGCGGAGCCGCCCTTTGGCGCCCTGGGAACAGGTGCACTGGGCTCGGCGCCCAGTAGGGGTGGGGCACAAGGAGGGGGCGCGGCCCGAGGTAGGGGGGTCGACCTGTACCGAGAAGCGGGGGCAGAGGGAGATCAGAGTCAGGATCCCACATACCTGTACCTGGAAGCACAGCAGCAGGAAGTGTAAACACCTGCGGAAGAGAGATGGAGAGGTGGTCAGTGGGACTTGAAGGAGGGGGCACGCGGACAGACCGACACGCAGTCGGAAAGTCAGACGAACGGCCAGGCGGGCAGACAGAGTCACAGGCACTCGGACAGACGGCAAGGCAGGGTAGGCGGCCCCGCGCGCGGGCGCTTACAGGCAAGTGCAGGCGGTGGGCGCTGAATACATCGCTGGGCAGGGGGGAGGCGGCGGCTCCTAGCCCAGCCTGCACATGTCCGCTCCGCGCGGCCGGGACCGGGCGCCTCCGCCGCC
>NC_043705.1:89114630-89122824 GCF_006229205.1 Suricata suricatta
GCACAATGAGGATGCGGGGCCCGGGGGCTCCCCCCTCGGGGCGCGGCCGGACGGGCGCTCAGCTCGGCTGGGTGCGCCGCGCCCACATCAAAGGCGGCCCAGCCTGCTAGCCTGCCTGCTGCGGCCTCTCCACTGCCTCCGCCTTCTCCGGGCGGCTCCGGGTTGGAGGGAGGCGCTCAGACTCTCGGCAACGGGACCTGCAGCTCCGAAGGGGCAGAGCCCGCGAGGCTGGAGCTGGTGAGCGCTGGAAGCCGTCGGAGCTCTGCGCCCGGGCGCAATGACCCGCGCCGCGGCGCAAATGATGCCCGAATTGGGAAGGCTGCGATCCCCAAGAACGCAGTTAGATGCGGGGCGTCCTCACTCGCCCACATTCGCTACTAGCACTCACTCACACCCGCTAGCACAGGAGTGGGGAGCCAGGAGGGGGCGGGTCAGGCCCAGCCCCCGGGGCGGCACCGCTTGAGGGTTCGTTTTTTACCCACCCTGTGAGTCCAGCAAGAACGTGGCGTGTCCCAGATGCCTACTTGGATGGCTGGCACTCTTAAGTGAGACCCCCTCGGATCTCTCCGTCCTTGCTTCTGCGGGGAAAGGGGTCTCCAGGACTTCTCTCCCCCTCACTCCCCCCGCTCCCAGGGCTTTCGGGTTGCTTCTCCGGCTCCCAGCTGCGCTCCCCGGTAGACGGGCCAGCTTTGGAAACGCGCGGCTGCCACCTAGCGGCGGTGATGCGTCGCTGCAACCCCCGCCCCAGAGGGCTACAAGAAGCAACCAGCAGGACTCTGGTCAGCGACCACTCCAGGCCCTCCTCCTGCCACCTGACTGAGACTTGCTTCCATTTGCACACTAAGCAGTTTATTTCCTTTAACCAGGACACCAATGAGGACATCTCTTCTCACCACCTCTCCCTGCTTCAGAGGCGTCACTCCTGTCCTGCCCACAAACTTCAAAATGTAGGTGTTCTGGTCAAGAGTAACTCTCTCTCTCTCTCTAGTGAAGCTTCTACTGGCAGGCTTCCTTTGGTTTGATGCTAAGGGAAAGAGGTCATAGTGGGAAAGGCACTGGAGAACGAACTCAAGCAAAATTCAGAAAGCCATACTATTTGGCTAAATACTTTGGGTGTCAATGACGGTAGTTGATACTCTCATTTTCCCTAGAGCATAAACTGAAGTAGCTGCTGTCAAACAGTGCTATTTCTCAAAGTTATGGAATACAAAATATCAACTGTTCCAAGTATCAGCCCTCTCTGCAAACACTTTCAAGTTCCCTTTCAAAGCTGAGGCTCTTAAACAGGTTGCCTCTATTTCAGCATTGGACACAAGAGCAGAAAACCTTTTGAAAACTACGTACTAGGTGAAAAAGTCCCTCAGTGAAGCACTGGACTCAGTTTACTTGTGTTCTCATTGCAAGGATTGGCCTTGCTATACTATTATTAGTTACTTTTAAATGGAATGAGTATATAACTATGTTCTATGTAAAATGCTTGCAACTTTTTTCAGTGTTCCTTTATCAGTGTATCCTTCAACTGCACAAGCAAGACTATCACCCAAGTAAGACTGACCAAATAAAGTCCAGTCAAGAGAACAGCTCTGATTAAGAGCATAAACTCAAAAGTCAGAAACCCTGGATTTGAATATTGCCTCCAACATTTACTTATAAATTCCAGCAAGTAACAGTATGAGACTCTGCTTCCTCATCTACAAACTATGGCTAAGACAGTAACAACTCAAGAGTTGTTTTGTTACTGAATGAGGTCACTCAGACTCTGGCACATAATGAAGGCTCCAAAGGTTTTAGATGTTATTAATAACTCTAATTATGATTCTCAGATTTTCACTTCTTTATGATTTCATGAAGTAGGTAGTATCATTCTCCACTTAAGAGTTGAAGAAGTGTCTAACCACAATGTCTTGCCTCCAAATTTACACCTCAAATCTAGTTTTCACATACCTTTCTAGTTACTGCACACATTACTCTTATGAGGCTTCCCTATCTGAATTCAACACATTCATAACAGCACTTAATATGTACTAATTTGGTAGTCACTTCTCATCAATTCATCCAATCATGATTTATTGAGATCCTACTGTCAGGCGGGGGAAGACAGACAAGTTCTTGCCCTAAAAAAGCCACTGTATTAGGGGACCTAGGTGGCTCAGTCTGTTAAACATCTGACTTTTGGTTTTGGTTCAGGTGATGCTCTCACGGTTCGTGGGATCAAGCCCCACATCAGGCTCTGCATTGACAGCACAGAGCCTGCTTGGGACTCTCTCTCTCCCTCTCTCTGCTCCCCCCACCCCCAAATAAAACTAAAAACAAAAAATATTAAAAAGCCATTTCACTTCTAGGGAACATGGGCAGAAAGTGAGCTAAGGCGAGAGAAATTCTAGCTTATCAGTGCTTTGAAGAAAACCAATGGCACAGAAAACACTTCTTAGTAACACTTGGGCCAAGACACAAAGGTGGGGAGGATCAGCCGTGCAAAGAAATATTCCGAGCAAACAATGTCAAGAGCCTGCAAGTAATAAAATGGCTAGGTGACAGGATTAACCCAGGAGTGAGTGGCAAAAGTTGAAGGTAAAAACAGGCAAATGCTACAATGACTTGTAGGCTCTGAGGCCAATAGGTGGCCAAAAGCCTTTTTAAAGCCACTATTTATGTACAATTTTTAAGTGCATTTGTGCTGTGTGTTCAGAGTTAGATGTTTTATGTCTTTGTAAGCACCTTTCTAGGGCCGCCTGCACGGCTGGCAGTGAAGCATCCGTCAAGCATCTGGATTTTACCTCAGGTCATGATCTCAAGGTTCATGAGCTCCAGCCCCTCATGGGGCTCTGTGCGGACTGCGGAGCCTGCTGGGATTCTCCCTCTCTCCTGCCCTCCCCCACTCACACCCTCAAACACAAAAACACCTGAGGCATCAGCTCCCCACATCCATCACTGGTCCCAAACTAACAATTTGTTGGCACTAGATTCTAGTGGAACATGAACGAACCAAGTATCACATGGTATCTTGTGTCTGGCTTCTTTTGCTCACCATGTTTCTGAGATTCATCCTCATCCATTGTTGCTTTTATCAGTTGTTCATTTATTGCCAAGTAGTACTCAACAGTGTGGACACACAATTAGTCTGTCAAACGCTTTGAAACTAAGGATCAAAACCTATTTTTTCAAAAGCTTACTAGAGGTGATCATGAACTGGAATGTTCCAACTGTGGCGGTGAGGGAGGCCAATGCAGGCCACTAGTTTGGGGTACATGACTGTGTGCTAATTCAATCCCCTTGTTTCACACAGAACTGAATATTTAAAGGGAGTTGAGAACGTATATTGACTGCTGGTATAATGGGATGTAAGTCCTACAGGGCAAGCAACTGTTTGGCTTACTTACTAAGCCTAAACACTTTGGGACACAGTAGGTGTGCAATTATTTTATTTTAGATTCCTCCTATCTTGTTCAAGTGTGAAAGTTAACTGACAAAATTACAATCTGACATTTATTTCCCACTTCTCCCCAACCTAAGACTGTAGAATACAAAGATGGGAGAACCTCCCACCTAAAGAACCCAAGTCTTCAGTAGAGTCTAGTTTGGTTAACAGCAGACCCTTAGCACAGATGAGGCTCAACAATTTTCTCAAATCCAGCACTCAGAACTTTTGCAGCATTCAACAAGACCAAGAACAGCCAAATTCATGAGTCAGGGAGCAACTGGCTCTTTGGCAAGAACTGGCTGGAAGGTAGTCAGACTTTCTGAAATGTTAACCCTTTATTGTTAACTATACTGAAACTAAAAAACTCAACTTTAACCCCTTTATCTCCAGGGCCCAGACCCCTACCTTTGATTCAGAGAATGGGACCCCCAACTTTTCTTGGGACAATTTCAAACAATCCCAACACCCTAGACTTTCTCTCCCCTCAGTTAACTAGTAGTGGTCAAGACCACCTATTAGCTTCTGCTTTGTGACATACTATCAACCTGTTATTTGCATGGTCATTTAGACAGCCTGATCTGCTCTCCCCAAATGACCATATTAACCTGTTTTGTCCTGTGTTGAAACTGAAGGTTAACAGAACCTTGCATGATTAAGATATCAAATCCCATTATCCAACAAGTGCTGTCACTGCGGCCCCACTGCTTGGTCGGTTCTCCCGTGCTTCTCCAAAGGTTCTGATCTGATCATCCATAAAGTGAGGCTAAATAACAACTCAGAGTTAATGAGCACCACTCCCACCCAGACTGTTCCTAATTGTCATTCCTTTTAAGAAGGAACCAGAGTTACTTGGAAAAAAATCATTCCAGGGAGAAAAGGAAAATGAAGATGAACCTGGAACATTTTCTCACACTACAAAGCAAAAAGCTATCAGACTACTAGAGTCTGTGATGGTAGAACAAGCTTGAAGGGGACTTCCATCAGCCAAAAAAGATAATAGAGAGCAAAATGCCAGTACAGGATTTCAGGATACTTTAACAACTCACTACACTTTCAGAGGTAACTAACTAGAACATCAACCCATCATTCTGAAAACTGGTAAGTGAAAGTATAAAACATTAAAACATTTGGTTTCAAAGTCAGGTACAGGGGCACCTGGGTAGCTCAGTCGGTTAACTTTGACTTTGGCTCAGGTCAGGATCTCATGGTTCGTGGGTTCGAGCCCTGTGTCTGGCTCTGCTGACAGCTCAGAGCCTGGAGATTGTCTTCAGATTCTGGGTCTCCCTCTCTCTGACCCTCCCCTGCTCATGCAGTCTCTCTCAAAAATAAATAAAACACACAAAAAAAATTTTGAAATAAAGTCAGGTATAAACGGAAACAATAAAAGTAGGGATTTAAAAAGAAATATCTGCAGAATACCAAATGGTATTGCTAGGAACTAAGTCATTAAACATTCATTTTCACCAGACTGGCTTAAATAAGGGAAACTGAATTATTCCCCAAGTACTAAAAAGTATTATTTCTGGTTAATCTATAAATTCTCAAAATTGAGAATAAAACAGCTTCTCTTACAGGTCCCTCTACTATGAATCAAGAATCTAATTAATCTTAAAAAAACTAAAAATATAGCATGCCTGGGTGGCTCAGCCCTCTAAACATCAGTCTCTCTCGATTTCATCTCGGGTCATGATCGAGCCCTGTGTTGGGCTACACACCAGGCGTGGAGTCGGAAAGTCTCTCTCCCTCTGGCTTCTCACCCTGGCTCGTCCTCTTACATAAAATTCAAACTTTTGTAAATGCTTTTAATATTCTTGTCCCAAAGTACCTTGGTTTTAGCAATTAAACCAACACTGATCAAAGAATGGCCAATCTCACTTAGCAGTTTGTACTGCACAAAAGTGCTTTTAAAGGAGAATTTCTAGTTGTAAGCCTTACCTATTTAGTTGGCCAAGGTCTAGAGCCAATCACAATTAGTGACTTTTGAGGCACATGCCCTACTTGGAATCTTTACTGAAAATGGAACTGATTAATTTATTTTATAAGCAAGAAGGGTACAGTCAGGGCAACTGTTTTCCCTCAGAATGGGGAGTCCTTTTGGTTTTCCATACATACCCATGAGCTAGCTAATAAACCCGTGTTAACTTCTACACAAAGATACTCAAACAAATCAGACTTATATTTTAAGACATTATAAGGCAAGTACACTACTTTTTAACATTTTAACTACCTAATATATTCCTGTATCATCACATCCTGTAATGTAAAACACTATGAAAGGAGTAACTCTACTGTATTTAGCTCATGGTAGCACTCTGGCACTATTTTACACCAGTAACCTTTAAAGTCATGTGTAAGTTAAGTGTTTTTGAATTCTATCAACCTAATGATCTGTATTTTAAACATTTATATAGGGATACAGAAGTGCTGAGGCATAGCAGCACTGTCAACAATAGCCAAATCATGGAAGGAGCCTAAATGTCCATCACCTGATGAGTGGATCAAGAAGATGTGGTATATATACACAATGGAGTACTACACGGCAACGAGAAAGAATGAAATATGGCCATTTGTAGGAAAGTGGATGGACCTTGAGGGTGTCATGCTAAGCGAAATAAGTCAGGTAGAGGACAGATACCATATGTTTGCACTCATAGGTCTAAAAGGAGAACAGGAGAAACCTAATGGAGGACCAGGGGGAGAGGGAAAAGAGGTGGTGGTAATGGAGGAGGTCACTTGTGGGGAAGAGCACTGGGTGTTGTACGGAAACCACTGTGACAATAAACTATAAAAAAAAAAAGATATGGTAGGTGTACACACACACACAAAAATAAAATAAATATTAATATAAACACTCTTTATTTAAAACAAAGGTACTGCCCAGTGAGATGAAGAACAATGAACATTCACCATTCCTAACGGAGTCACCGTTAATAAAGGTATAAAATCAGAAGCTACAAGGATAGACCTTCCTAGAGCAATGAAATGGAATACTCCATGAAAAATGGAACCTAAAGTACATGACTAGAAGAGGCACCTGACCCCTGGAAACTGGGGTTAGAAAGACAGTACTGCACCAACCGCTTTTCCCCACCCACCAAAATAAGGCTACTGTACCAAACCACAAAAAGGCTGGTATCTGTTGATCCCGTCAAAGTATCTCCAACTGCACCCTTATCAACAAAAGCAATCCTCCTAATCAATATAAAAAAGAAACAGACTGAGATGGAAAAAAAAAAAAAGTAAACAATGCATGGGGTGGAAAGTTTTCAGACTTTAGATACTATGTTCCCAAACACCAAGGAAGAAAATTTGGAAGTTAAAAAAAATAAAAGCAACACAATTGATGACATAAAAGTCTCTTCTCCTAAAGTTTAAACAAAAAGGAATGAGGAAAAACATCCAAGAGAATCAAACAGAAAGCCTAAGAACGAATAGAAGTTAAGCAAGCGATCGACATCTCCCAAGAAAATGGCCCCAAACTGGAAGTCTCTGGAGGAGAGACCCAGTTTACCCAGGGCCTAGAATAAGACATACCATAAAACTTCAGAAAACCAGCAATCTTAATCAGTTCTCAGAAGAACTGGTCATATACAAAAAATGCACATGAAAACATCAGGGGGCCAAAAAATGGCACAATTAATATACTCAGAAAGATTCAGCAGCACTGAATTTTAGGTCAAAAGGTGACATTTCAGGTGACATGTACACAGAAAATACCTCCTCCATAGATTAGCAAACTACTGGATACACCACAGCAAAACAAGAGGAAGAACCTTAATCTAACCATTACCCCATCATGCAATTGGCACATAAGAGATCCCAAATACTAGCCCCCGAAGGTTCTCATGTAATCACCACATGCATTAACGTTTCTCCCATGGACCTAAAAATGTATAAATTATGTGCTAGCTTGGGCAAATTGAGAAAAAGGCAACAGAATTCATCTTTTCTGTTCTAGTTCAGATGAAGAACCTGAGTTAAGAAAGCCTGCTACAGGGGCACCTGGGTGGCTCAGTCAGTTAAGTCTCTGACTTCGGCTGAGGTCAGATCTCACATTCATGGGTTCAAGCCCCATGTCAGGCTCTGTGCTGACAGCTCAAAGCCTGGAGCCTGCTTCCGGTTCTGTGTCTCCTTCTCTCTCTGTCCCTCCCCCTTCTCATGCTCTATCAAAAATAAAACATTAAAAAAATTTTAAAAAGCCTGCTACAAGGTGTTTAACATGCCAGATTTTACCAGTACAAAGCCTGGGTAAGTGGATAGGTGGCCTGACTGAACATCTGGCATCATGTCTGCATGGTCGTAACTATCAACTATTATCAGGAGGCAGGAAAGCAAAAGCATTAAATGCTCACAATGAAAAATTAAGATGCAAAACAATTTGGAGGGTTTAGGGCAAGGACTGTTTCTGAGGGGATTTTAAAGTGTTATCTGATACTTTTAACTATGTACATTTAGTTCTTTGACAAAGTTTAAGGGTAAACAATAGAAAGAGAAACAGTGCTACTTTATTAAAATACTGAGTTTATTTCACATGTATATTTTTGTCTCCCCACCATTTCCATTTGTCTGACCACCACTACTACTATGTCCTATCATAACATTCCATACATACTTAAAACCAAGCAAAGGGTGGAGTTCCATCTTTAAAAACTAAACAGGCATTTTGGACAACACATTCTTGGCAATGGAACCTGGACAACATTTATCAGACACGGTAGGGAAAGTTCTCACTCTGCATTATAAAAAGGACAGCCAGATATCAACTGTTACAGA
>NC_043705.1:89122924-89143060 GCF_006229205.1 Suricata suricatta
TACTACTATGTCCTATCATAACATTCCATACATACTTAAAACCAAGCAAAGGGTGGAGTTCCATCTTTAAAAACTAAACAGGCATTTTGGACAACACATTCTTGGCAATGGAACCTGGACAACATTTATCAGACACGGTAGGGAAAGTTCTCACTCTGCATTATAAAAAGGACAGCCAGATATCAACTGTTACAGAAATGAAATAAGACGGAAAATTTTAACAAACTGTTTAAACTATTTTCTTAAAGAGACTTCCTCCACTGCCAGAGATCTTGAATAGCCTGGAAAACAAAAAAAGAAATGTGGTTAAAAGAACCACAGCACTTCACAGACACCGATAAATTAAAGCATGTTTCTTTGTACAGTTCAACATATCTATGATTTTTCATCCTACCACCAAAAAGGCTCAACTCTAGATAATTAAGAACTGATTGCAAGGAAATTTATACTCAGACATAATTTACTTTCAAAATACTTCAAATCAGACAAAGTCATGTAAACCTTCGTAAGTGAAGTCAATGGTGCTATTACGCATTTAACAGCTTACAGAAATGAAATGGAAGAGTGGAGAAGCCAGTCTGGCCAATGTTGCCTATGTCATCTATTTTAGGGCTGCCAGACTTGGCAAAAAATAACAGAAAATGCAGTTAAATGTATTTCTATAACACAGCTAAATATATTTACAACTTCTAAGCCTATAGAACACATACTAAAGAATTATGTGCACTTGAAATACACTACTCAGCCTTGCTCTTATCTGTTTTCTTAAAGCACTTAAAACCCCCAGTCTTCTAAGGTATATCCAGCTTTTCCATTCCTTAAATTGATTAAAATGTTGACTCCTGGCAAAAAAGAGCATCCCTCCATTTCTTTGCCTTTCTTCAACACAAGATGAAACCATACTTGTTCTCATGCTAGTAAGAACATCCATGCAGAAGAATCATTCTTCAAATAGGTCATGGTTAAGTACAGTTTTTAATTATCAACTTCAAGTTGGGATTTCGTCCCCTATTCATAAATCGTTCTTTTTAGAAAGAATAGGCTTGGGGTGACGCTGGCTCAGTCGGATTAACATGTGCTCTTGATCTCCAGGTTGTGGGTTCAAAGCCCTACCTACACTGGGCACAGAGATTACGGAAAATCTTTTAAAATAGAGGGGGAAAAAAAGTCTTAATGTGTTTTCTTCCAAAGTCTGATTTTAGTGCTTCAAATATATAGGATTCTCTTTCAACTACTGTTCCTTAACAGCCACCGGGTTTCTAATGCAAGGTAACTGATTATCAAAATGTGCGTCTCACAAGAATCCTCCTGATCATTCAGAATTTTGTAAAATCATCAGTTTTCAGTAAGCAGTATCTTTACATAAAATTTGATGTGTAGTTTGTCTACACACACAAAAGACAATGGTTTTCATTAGCTCTTAATTCAAGAGCTTATGCAAAGATTTACTAGTATTTCTCAGGTCCCTTCTGAAAGGGATTTTACTAGCCAAATCCTCATAAGCAACTTCTTCTCACAAGAAAAATTGTACAAGCAATTTAACATATACATCATGATTACCTGTATCTGTAGGCATGCCATAAAAACATAAAGCATTTAAGCTTTGATAATCTCTATAGTAATAATTGAAACTGCTTTTTAAAATTGTAGAATTTTATCCTGGCACTTGAAAATATGCTTCTGGTTTTATTTTTATTTTAATTTTAGAAAGAGAAGAGAGCACATCATGTGTGAGCAAGGTACAGGGTCAGAGGGAGAGAATCCAGGGCAGGACAGCTCAACTCCACAGGGGGCTCTATCCTACAACCATGGGATCAAGACCTGAGCCAGGATCAAGAGTCCAATGCTCAAACGAGGCTGAGTCACCCTGGCACCTGCCGAATATGCTTCCAGTTTTAGAGTCAGAAAATACTTCTAATAGCAGTGAGTTCAGTCACTTTTAACTCCCAAGATGGACACTGTGTTTGGAAAGCCTTTAAAAACTCTGGTTATTTTATCTTCCCCTGAATTTTTCTTAATCACATGGAGAAATCATGTCTTAGCCTTCCTTGTTAGTGAATCCTTTTCATCTTTCCACTATTTGCAATACTGAACAATTATACATTGCAGTTTCACAGGGATTTATGTTTAATAAATGTCCAGTATTCTTTCACACTTGCATTTTGGGGTTCAAACACACAAATAGCAACCATAAGAGTAAAAAATTAAATTTCTTCATCTCACAGCCATGTCAATCAAGGCTGAACTTCCAAGTAATAATAGCGCTGAAACACTGAAAGGGTTTCAAACTGGAAAAAATAGTGCTGTCATGTAAATGATGTAAGTGCTAACTACTGTGGCAGGAAAGTAGCTCAAAGGACAAGTTTCTTGATTTACAGAAAAAAGCTGAACACAGAAGACTTAGGAATTCCTGACAAAAACCATTTAACATAACCATCCTGACAAAAACCATTTAACATGTTCTGTATCTACAAGGTGCCTAGCACCCTTACCTGTTTTTACATTTTCCTTTATAGTCTGAGTCAACAACCGTAAGACAAAAAAAGCAAATGCATCAAACTTCTTTCTACTAACAAATATGTAATACAAATTAACACCTGACTCAAGCTAATATATTGAGTATATGATCTGACTGCTTGCTTCCAGATTTTACACATTAGGTTGATTTCAGTAAGATGTGTTTCCCAAGCACACAAATAAGCAAAAGACCAGACTACCTCAAGTAGTCAAATGGAGCAGCAGCAAGGAAACCACAGCATATTTCTTTAGTCAACAGAGTACCCAAAGTAAAATTGCACTCAGTAACCAAGATAATTTACCAACTATATAAAAACTGAGAAAAATGTACTAAAAAATTATCTTATTCTCTGCCAATGAAATTCTTAAGAGTTTCCATGTACTTAATATGAAGTATTGTCTGTGGTTAGAAACCTTTTAAAAGAAGCCAACACTTAAAGAAAATAATCATAAATAAATCACAATGAAAAATTCTGGATTTGGTCAGGTCTCCTGAAAATTCAGTTACCTCCTGGTCAGTCATCCGGAAGCAATTCTTCACATAATTGATGAACTTGGCTTCCACTTTAGGAAGAGAACCACCCTAGGAGACAAAAGCATTACTGAATTTAAGTACAGGAACACGGTTTTTGAGATCTTCTAAAATTCCTCACAGATTTGCATACTATTACATGGATCATTGGTTCTTTCCTTGTCCCTTCAACTTTTGTTCTTTCGTTTTAATACTGAGTGTTTTTAGGCCCAGAAAGACGTACTGGGCAACAGTATTTAGAACCTAAGTCTTTCAGAGTACTCCTAGGTTTGTCAAAGTTTCAAATTCTCTAATCACTCTATAACTACAAAACAGAACCTTCAACTGAGATTCTTCAGGCACTCAAATGTGTCAGCTTCACTGCCTATTATATACCACCCAGAGTCAAATGAAGAGCAAATATATGCCTGGAGTACCACATACAAAGAGATCAAAATTGAGCATCACTCAATACATACAAAGGATCTAGGCCCAGCACAACAGTAACCTGGAGTCAATTCAAGAGGTATATGAAGTCCAAACAAACTGATCTCTAAAACTTGCACCTCCTTCAATTATACATACAGGGGAGAAACCACAATAGTACTAAAACCGTTATTTTCAATTATTTCATCTCCAAATATTTCCAAACACTGCAAATATTGGGGTTGATACTCCTTCCTACTTTTGAATTACTTTATTTAATATACAAAGTCTATCATTTTTGTTCCCTATTTTGGTAACTAAATTTTAACTTACCATGTAGCCTGAATCATCTATGCATTTTAAAAAGATCAAGGTTTCAGAACACCAAAGGAATCCTAGTACAAAATAAGTAATCAGAAATATATGGGATTCTTAAACTGTCTCTACAACCTAGAATATAAACCTCACTGTAAATTTCCATTTTCAAATTACTGTCACATACATTCTCATTTGATTCATTCAAATATTTATTGAGCAACTATGGAGATACAATGTTGATTAAAATATGGTCAAAGAGGTGAGGCAAATGCACAAATCATAGAAGGTATATCATCCCACTGAATCACAGAAGCCAAAACAAGTGCTTTAGGAGACCAACAAGGAGATTGCTTCCAGCCTGGAAGTGGGTGTAGGTAGGTGGCAAATCAGGAAAGGGGATTTGAGATTAAAATAGAAGACTTCAGTCTGGATTGTTGATGATACTCAGTATGGACTACAATTGTCTCTCCTTTTCCTCTCTCCCCAGCTTGGGGCTTAATTTACCAGTAGTGCCCAGGACTGTTCAATTCGCCTGTAATTAAACCAAGGAGATAGGTCCATATTAAAATGGGGGGGAGGAGGAGAGGGTTATCTCAAGAGGTCATTTTAGCACTATATGCAAGGGATAAAAATAAAGCATGATACCAGGAAGTCTAGAAAAGTTTACAGTATTACTAAAGCCAAAAGCAGTAAACATATTCTGGTTCTAATAGTATTTTTCCAACTGACTCTTCACTGCACAAGGAAATCTACTGAAGCCAGGTAGAACCTAGAAAACACAGGAAAAACATGGGCAAAGGAGAGTCTGCACTTTTCCTCATCATCCCACCTTTAGTCTCAAAAATTTGGGTTGAATATTGTAACTCAGAATTGTAGCTTTTCTCAAACATTTCAAGACATATCAACTGATTATTCCATTCCATATTCTACAGGTCCAAATACATTAAAGTTTAGCTCCCCAGTCAAGGCAGGATGAAAACAATATTCTTCCCATTTCCACTATTTAAGACAAAAAGTAACTAAACATAAACGTATTGGTCAAAGATCCACATATATTGACTGGGAATACCTTGGTGTAAAAGGCAAATAAAAGGACTCAAATCACAAGTAGGTCTTAACTGTATCACCAAGCAACTAGCTGCTAATAATTTTATGAGACTCATACGCCCTCTGCTGGTTTTGCAGCATCTTACAAACTAACAAAAAGCAAAGGAAAATGTTCTCATTGAATTCCTTTTTTTAACATCACAAGTCAGAAAGAAATCTTATGTGTATTACCTTACTTGTATCTTTAATAAAAGAAAATATATGTAACCTAATGCACGCGCATACACACACACACACACACACACACACACTCACCAGAGATTAGAAATAAATGTAACAAGTAATACACTTCTGAAAACCAAGAGCACAAAAGAGGCAGATATATCAAGGAAAAAAAATAACAATATTGTTCCAAGCCTTCACAATGGTGTATTTTAATAGAGAGGAAAATAAACCTAATAAAGTTTCTTCAGGAAAGATCATTTTACTCACTCACTTTTTCTATACTTGCTTGCATTTTTGCTTTAATGTCTTCTACAGAACTAGGTCCTTTTGGTGTTTTGGGAGTCTTTTCCTGTTTTTTGAAAGATTCTTGACCCTGGAAAAACAGTTGAATTTCAAAAGGTCGTTAAGTGTATACACTGATGCATACTTTTAAGACCCACCCTACCTACCTGGATTTTCTCAAGGAAAACATCATTTACAATCCTTCCTTGTAAAATGTATACAACCAGAATTTAGTTATTGTATATTAATTCATGTCTAAACAATATTTTTTTTAATTCTTTTTTATTTATTTTTGAGGCAGAGAGACACAGCGTGCGAAGGGGAAGATCAGAGAGAGAGAGAGAGAGGGTGACACAGAATCTGAAGCAGGCTCCAGGCTCTGAGCTGTCAGCACAGAACCTGACTCGGGGCTTGAACCCACAAACCGCGAGATCATGACCTGAGCTGAAGCTGGACACTCAGCCGATTGAGTCACCCAGGCGCCCCAACAATACTTTATTCTTAAAAACCATTCCATAAGAAAGGAATGTAATAGTTTGAGTTTGCTTTTATATTTCACACCAGATTAGTTCTAGGCTTAAAAAGGTATTATCAAAACCAAATGCAGAAGGCTCTAAGAATGAAGCAAGTCAATGCCGCTTGATGCCTGATGCCAATGCCCATAACTTTTAATAGTAATCTCTGAGACCAGACATGGCGGTTCCTTTAAGCTGCCTATTAGATTCTTACATGCAGCCAGGGTTAAGAAACTGCTATGCCATAAAGAATGCCTTTCAATGAACAAGATTCCTTACAGGAGACAACTCCTTTATGCTGGCTTTCTCTCCCACTAGAATGCCAGGAATCATACATGTGACAATGATTACCAATAAGCATACTTTCGTGCTTTAAGACACCAATGACAGGTGTTCTCCAAGCACCATCAAATTTCAGAATAGCTTCTTCTACAGTAGAACTTTTAACTTTTCTAACTACTTCAAAAAAGGCTGTGTATAGGTGTATGATGCCACTTACTTTTGATCTTGGTGTTGATGGTTTTGAGTCTTTTCCATTCTGGTTAGATTTTTGTGCATTTTTGGCTGGAGTATCTCGTATAGACTGCAATTATAAATTAATCTTAATCAATGCCCACCTACGTAGCACACAAGAGTGCAAATAACTGCCCCAAACCACATAAAAGTAGTAGTTATGCTAAGACACACAAAAAATTTCACTCAGACAAAAGTTGTAAAGGGCTAATTAAATGGGAGAGGGCCACATGGACAAAGAAAGATTTTCTTACTACTAAGAAGTCTTAAGAATACCCCAACTCAGGACAAAGTATTATATCATTAACTCCTCTCAAGCCAGCTTTCATGAACTACAAATACAAGTAAAAAGCACAAAAAATTTCTCTATCATTTGTTACTAGCAATTTATGACAACCTTTATCATTGTATCCTACTTACTTTCTTTACTGGAGCCTTTTCTTCAGCTTCCTCATCATCAAAATCATCATCATCATCACTACAAATGAAAAGAGTCATTATTATTCAATGCACTCATAAACCAAAAAGTCTATGTTGAAATTGGCTAGGAAGCAATTTCATATTAAAGGCGATGAATCAACAAGTCTAGCCAATCAAGGTATTAAGAAATTTTGAACTTTTTGGAGTTGATAAAAAGAACTGAAAGCAGGTTCTTGAAGAGATATTTGCACATTCATCTTCATTACAGCATTATTCACAATTTCCAGGAGGTAGAAGCAACCCACATGTCCATTAACAGTCAAACAGACTAAAAAAGTTACATACATTTAATAGAAGATTCAAGGTTTCTTGATAATTCTTAAGATATTACTGGAATACTCAGTTTTAACAGAAAACCTGTCACATGCTGAACATGGATGACTCTTGACACATTAACTTAAACAAGACAGTCACAGAAAGAAGCATACTGTATGATCCCACTTAATATAATGCTTCAAAAGTAATCCTTATACTCTTTATAGAACCAAAAGTAGAATGGTGGTTGCCTGGGCTGAAGAAGGTAGAAATGAATTGCTTTCAGTGAATAGATTTTCAATATTATTAAATGAAAGAACTTGAGACGGGTTAAACAATGCATATGGTTAGTATTCCTCAACTGTACACTTAAAAAAATAATTATGTTTTTACAATTAAAATAAAAATTAAAAATTGGGAGAATATAGTTCAGGAACATTAAAATAAACAGAAGGAACATGTCTAATGTTCACAGATCAGTAGAAATATTTTACTAAGGTGGCAACTCTCTAAATTATCTACAGATTCATTGAAATCCCGGAGTCCCAGCTGGCTTCTCTGTAGAAATCGATCCTAAAATTTGCATCAAACTTCAAGGAACCAAGGGGCACCTGAGCGGCTCAATAGGTTGAGACTTTGGCTTTGATCATGATCTCATGGTTCATGGGTTCAAGCCCAGCACTGGGCTCTGTGCTGACAGCTAGCTCAGAGCCTGGAGCCTACTTCGGAGTCTGTGTCTCTTTCTCTCTCTTCCCCTCCCCTGTTCACACTGTCTCTGTCTCTCAAAAATAAATAAAATGGTGTAAAAAAAAAAATAACTTTTTTAAAAAAATTCAAAGAACTTAACAAAAGCAGCCAAGAACAGTCTTGAAAAAGAACAAAGCTAGGATTCAGTATTTTCAAAAGAAGTCCACAAGACCTACAAAGCAACTGAAATCAGGACAGTTGTTTTTGGCAGAAAGAATAGACCTACAGAAATAAACCTGTATTTATGTTAATTATTCAACCACACCGACAAGACTGTCACAATGGTGAAATGCTAACAAACAGAGCTAGGACAACTGGAAATACACATGCAAAATTTAAATCAGTCCTCTACCTCACACCATGTACTGATTCACAATGGATCAAAGGTCTAAATTTTTAGGTTTGACACCAAAAGCACCAGAAACAAACTGGACTTCGTAAAAACTTAAAAATGTAAGTTAATGTAACACTGTGCTGTCAACTATGCTTCAATTAAAAAAAATAAAATTGAAAACTCTTGTGCAAAGGATACCACTCAAGAGTAGAAAAACAACCCAAAATATGGAAGAAAATATTTATGAGTTCCATGTATCCGATAAGGAACTTGTCCCAAAACATTAAAAGAAAAAAATCCTAACTAAATCTGGGGCACCTGGGTGGCTCAGTCAGTTCAGCTCATGTCATGATCCCATGGTTTTGAGTTTCAACCCCATGTGGGGCTCTGGGAACCTGCCTGGGATTCTCTCTCCCTCTCTCTGCCCTTCCCCTGCAGGCCCAGGTTCTCTCTAAAAATAAACATTAAAAAAAACTTTTAATTCTATAATCTAGAAAAAATTTCAAGATACAACCATGGATTCCAAGTTAACTTGTTCTATCTGTGAATGTTCCACAAGATGAGTAAACATGTCTAGTAAATTGTAACTGAATACCAGTGATGTCTTGCAGTGATGCAAAACATCACATTTCCCAACTAAGCCAATGAAGAAGTTCTCTCTGTAGATTGGGGGTGATTGTTTCCCATGCTCAGATGCTCGGTCTCTGGCCAATTGTTTGGTTGGAAATCAGTGGTTTCTCAGAACTTTGGAAGGTGGCCACAACTGACCCTGCAGTATTTTTTGTCACTTCAAAGCACCTATATGGACAATCCTTTGCCTTTCCATACAAGAGTAATCTTAGAAATGCTCTACTTCATTCTAGTCAGGCTGCCTGCAGCTGCAGACCCTTTCCTCTGCTGCTTTATTGCCAGTCACGCTAAATACAGTATATGACAAGAGTTTATTAATACTGTACTGTAAAAAAGATTCCACTGAGCCAATAGGTAGCAGTGATTCCATTAGTGGTAGTGAAAGTCGTCCTACACAATAACCCTCCTCTAGTTTCCCTCACACCAGCCATGAAGGTTTTCAAAGTGCAAGTTAATCTGTTTATTTTTCTTTATATTTTGCATATTGTTATTTTGTATTATATTAAAGTATTACAGTCATTTTCATATGAATATATTTGCGTTGTGGAACAAACCATCTGAATTCCCATTATTTCTTATGGGAAAATCACTCTGATATCCAAGTGCTTTGGATTAAAATTAAAAACATGTTTCTGGAACAAATTATACTTGCAAACCAAGGTTTCCTGTACTAGAAATGCTTCAACACAAGTAATTTAAGCTTATTTTTATTTCTTTTTGAGAAACCATGCACTCACAAGCAGGAGATGGGCAGAGAGAAAGAATCCCAAGTAGGGCTTAATCCCTCAAACCATGATTATGACCTGAGCCAAAATCAAGATGCTTAACCAACCAAGCCACACAGGTGCCCCAAAGTAAATGATTCTTAAAACCCAGTCATATAGTCACATATTCTATGATTCCACTTAGTGAAATATGCAAAAATAACAAATCTATTAAGAATGAAATACATTAGTGGCTGACTAGAGCTGGGTGAAGGGGAAGTGGTTATAGAATGATTTCTGAGGAAATGCCAACATTATATGCTGGCCAAGAAGTTTTTTCTCTTCCTCACTACATAACCTCTAAATTTAAACCGGGAGCACTTCATGCATGTGCAACCAGAGAAAACACCCATCTTTCCAGAATGCCTACTTGCTATAATGGCCAAATATCATGTAGTACACATAAAATCATAGATAGTCGTGATTCTGCCAATTTTGGCCTTAGAACACAATTCCTTTATGTGTCTTCCCACACTAAAAAGAATGACAATGACTTCCAAAAAACCAGTATCATAAGCAGTTTTATTTAGCCATCCCTACCTATACATTGTGTGACCCCCCCCATCCCTTCTTCTCTTACATGAAAACTTACTAATTTGGACCTTAACATGCACACACACACTTCATTCTTTCAACACTACCAAATTTAAAGACAACTTAGAAGAGTCATGGAAGGACATAGGCTATTCTTCATTGTGGTTACATCAAAAAAAAAATCCCCATTTTAAAGACAGGAAATCCTTCAAAACCCAAGCAGAACCAAGGTAACAACCGGGTCCGTACTCTAAAGCTTTTCTTCCTAGAAGGGATTTTCCCCTTAGTGAATATGCTATTGTGCATACCGTAAACCTAGGAAGAGGTAATCTGAAATCAAGGACTACATAAACTCAAATGTAACTAAGCATCATATATCATCCATATTTCTCATGTTTTAAGCCTATTTCCCCTACTTCTTCCCTTGGAGTATATCATTTTAATTCTTACTAATGATAACTATATTCAAAACAGTTAACAATAAAACGCCAACTGTATTAAGATTGATATGCAGATAATTTTGATTTTTAACATCCAACTAGGCCTTTTCCTACTTTCTGCCTTCACTGTTCTACCCAAAGGGCATTTTACAGAACTACTGGGTTGGCTACTCGAGGTTACTGAAAACCTAACTCCCAGATATGATCATTAACTAGTATATATTTGATCAGTCTTTCTTTTATTCCATTTGAATAGAAGAGAAATTCTTCTATGTGAATTGTGTTTCGAATAAATATTTATAGACCAACCTGGGAACTCAGAAACAAAGCTGACAGGCAATTAAAAGTTCCACTTATTAAAAGTTACGGATATTGCTGTAAATAGGAAAGACCAATTATAAAGTAGCATTTTATTCTTTAGTGGGCATGTAACTATCTTGGCCTGAGCAAACTTAATAAACCTATCAAATCATTTTCAACCAAATTTTAAAACCTCCAAGAAAATCTTAATCTCAAAAAAGAATTTTCTTTTATCAGTAACAATCAGAGAACCAAGGGCCAAAATCCTTTTGTGGAGGGACAAAACTTGTTAAGTGACAACTCACAAAACAAATGTTGCTGGAGTTATTCAGATTTCCCACCCAAACCATTTTATCATAAACTGTTCAGTGGAAGACATACCAACAGACTTATCACATGTTCACTAAATCTTCCTCAGAAAAAAGGTACCGAATCAAATACATTCGGGAAACGTTGCATATTCTCTTGAAAATTTGCAACACAATGGAGGATTTCCTTTTTGATTTTTTTGTTAATGTTTACTTTTGAGAAAGAAAGAGAGCAAGAACAGGGGAGGGGCAGAGAGAGGGTGACACAATCTGAAGCAGGCTCCTGGCCTCATCCAAAGTTAGACATTTAACTGAAAGAGCCATCAAGGCACTCCCACACTGCAGCATCTTCAAGGCTCTTAATCCCAATGATATCCTTCATCTCAGCTAATTTAATGCAAAGTCAGAACCAGTGACTATTTACCCTTTCTTTAATTAAACTATTACTTATTTTCATAGACGACTGTGGTGAGTAACTTTTATAAACTACTCCTCATACACCTACGTCAAGTTTCTAAGAGCATATTACTTACTCTTCATCATCATCGTCATCATCGTCATCTTCATCGTCATCTTCATCGGCAGCAAGTTTTACTTTTTTCTTAGAAAAGAAAAAAATTTACATGTTTTAACATACACACACTCATTTACAAGTGCTAATCTTAATCATTGAACTAAAATCCAAAATAAGAGATCTTTACACCTATACCTGTGGAACTTTGCTACCACTTCCAGGGGCAGAACGCTTTCCAGATATACTAAGAAGCTTCACATCCTCTTCCTCTTCCTCTTCCGACTCTGCATCTTCCTCCACAGCTAAAATAAAAGAATTACTTATTAGCCATGAATAAAACTCAGTCAACAAGCAAGAACTCAGGAAAAAAGGGCATAACATACAGCAAGAACCATTTAAAAAAACTAGAAAATTCGCAAATAGGAACAGAAATTTTTTTAAAGCAACTTTGATGACCAGTACCCTACTAGATTTTAAATGTAAATCAAAGAAAACCCAGGCTTTTCCAGTTAAGTTACTATATTTCCATTTCAACAGTAGTACTAGAACCAACCATGCTTTACAAAGTACAAATGGGGAACACAGTTAATTGCATTAAAGAGAATAAACAGGATAATGCATAACGTACCTACTAAGTGCTGTCCACTAATATGCACAGGTCCTGAACCACATTTCAACCGTAAGACCACAGGTGGTGTTATTTCAAAACCCCCAAGGGAAACCTGAAAAGGAAAAACTTTTACAAATCACTAAATATTGGGGCGGGGGGACAGAAGCTAAACATTTGGTATAAATACCTGCTCCTGCTCGTAACAGACTTTGAGAAATGTTAATAGGAAAACTCATAAATCAAATGAACCAGTAAACCTGTTTTTCCACTTCTAACAAGGAGCAAATCACTATGTTCAAGAGTTGACCAATCAACTCCAGTGACATAAGACACAGTCACTGCTACTGGAAGAATCAAAGGAAATTCCCCCTTCTATGTCCAAGTGTAAGCTAAAGGGCACCTACCTTAACGCAATAGAATTAGACCTTGACATAAAATCCAGTGTTAAGTGCCCTTACCGTTGGCTGTACAGACATTTTCAAAGTTGCCAGTGTGACTTTAATTGGACTGCCTTCGTAATTCATTGCCTCTGCTTCAACAATGTGCAATTCATCCTTTGCACCAGCCCCTAAACTGACCTGTCAACAAAAATAGTTATTTCAACTTTAGTTCGTATTTTAAAATTCCCCCAAAATTTGCCTTAAAAAAAAAAGCCAAAATTATAAACCCTTTATCACCAAGGATGGGAAACTAACTTGCACATGTTTTTTTCAAGTTTTATGCAGCCTTGCCAATCTTCTCTCATATTCAATTTGAAATGCATACAAATGCATTTGATGGCATTGTTATAGGTGATCATCTATCCACAGTATGGATCGCTTTATAATGCAGTCAAAGAAGCAAAGTACATAAACGTGGACAGCTCAACAGTTGCATTACTGACTTCACATGATTATTAAATGAGATAATGATGCCAAGTTTTATACCAGAGGTACAAAATCAGGTATATACAATGCTCAGTTATAAAAAATACTATTATAAAATGATTAAATCACACAAACAGAAATAGACTGAAATCAAGAAAGGTTAAGTAGTTTATTCTGAAAAGCTTAACTACCGTTCTTAAAGATAGCTGGTGTTCGTTTTCATCATTATCCACTTTAAAATGATAATCTTTGTCAGCCTTTAGTTCACAACCTGTAAAAGAAAAAAAGCAACGGAAAGAATTAACACTGAAACTTAGGTGGGGGTAGCCAAAAAAGTTAACAGTTTGTGAACAAGTTTCCACTATTCTAGCTACCAGATGGCAAGGCAAAAGTATCTCTTCCTGAGTTTTTTTAAACATAAGTGTCTATAAATATAAAATAACATCCATACAGAGCTTTATAAATTCCATTTTCCCACTATAGTATCTCATTTTCAACTACACTATTACCATGTTCAAAGGTTTAGTAAAAACTGATACCAGAATCTGAAACTGGAAGTCTAATACAAGGTTGATAAAAATCCCACGGGGGGGGGGGGGGGGGGATTACCTACCTATACAGGACAAAAAGCAAATTTAGAAATAAGAATGGGTACACAAACACCTACATGTACAACTTGTATTACAAGAAAAAACTACAAAGTGGAAGACTACAAAAGGAGGAGAATCAAAACTTGACACAAGAATCAATATTCCATCTTTGAAGTAAATGGAAATGATGTACATTAAATTATGCTCGTTATGTTTAAGATTGGATATATCATAAGGATATTTCCTAGAGAAAGACTAACCAGAAACTCGAGCTATTCAAAAGGGCTGAATGAATGTAAGAATTATCTACTCTCATTACATCATAGGCAAGTTGTTTCAAGTACTGACAGAGTAACATTTTTAATTAAATTATTCCATTTAATGGCCATCTAACAGTTACTGGCCCATAAATGCCTAAATGTTATCTCTACTAACAAATCTCAGCATGGTCCATAAAAAAAACAAACGTGGGACAAGATTTGCACTATTTCATAGCCCGCCTGACAAAGACACGGCCTCACAGTTAAGTTCACTTAAGATGGAAAAAACCAAAGCTGGCCGCTTTCTACTACGGCACTGAGTTTTCTGGGGAAAAGGAGGGCAAGCAAGATTCCAAAATCGTACCAGATCTTACGGACTCAAACTGAACCCTACGCACATCTCGTATCTTTCCAAAAAGGCTGTTTGCTCAAAGCCGCATAGAAGGCTGATTCCACCAGCTTCGCTCCAAAAATATAAAAGCCATATACATACTTACAAATAACGCACTGGCTCTGGAGGCAAGGTCTTACTTTATGCTTTAGATCTACCTAGCCTCAAACTACAAGCACCATCTCCATCGTCATCTCAGTTGAGCACCAGCATTGTCACCTGCACAGTGGGCCCATTTCCACTTACCGATGTTGAGACCGAAGTGCTCTGTAATCGAGACCTGCCATCGTGGAGCTTCAGCACTGAACAAAGACTTCCAGAATCTTGGCTCTACTGGCCACTTAATCCCACATTTCCCGCCCAACAGCTTCAGTGAGGCCCCAGAAACCAAGGCTCCGGGGTGCAAGACACCCTGGAGCCCCGGATGTAGTGCCCACACCCCCTCCTTTCCCCAACCACGTGGCAACCACGTGCTCCCAGCGGCTGCGGCCTCCTCACGCCCGGCCGCGCCTCCCCTCCCCCCGTAACCGGCCGAAGCACCGGGGCTGAATCGCAGCTCCAGGGCTCCAGACTCGTGAGGCCTGACGCCAACGCCAAGCTCTAGATACCCCTTCCCCGCGACAGGAAGCCCATGCCGCACAGCCTCCAGCCCGACGCCAGGGCCCGGCATCAAAAGCCCCAGCCAGCAATCGCAGGCCTACGAAATCACACACCACAAGAGAAAATCATGCCCGTGGCCCCGCCGTGTGCTCCAAGCAAAGCCGACCCCTCGGCAGGTTGGGTCTACGCTACCTCAGGCCCTGGACCTCGGACCGCTCACGCCCCAGGCTTCAGGCCGCCCCTCCTTCCATCGCTTCAGGCTTCAGTTCTCTCCTCCCGGCCTCCCATCCTTTGGCCCACAAGGCCCCAGGGGCTCGCTTCCCTCACTCAGGCCTCCAGTCCGCCCGGGTTTCTCTACTAGCCCAGGCCTCAGTGGGATTCCCGCCCCCCCCCCCAAAGCCACCAGGCCCCGCTCGGCCTCGCGCCAACCCCCCAGCACTTACCGAAAAGATAGTTCTGGGGCCTCAGGGGGCTCATATCCATGTCCATCGAATCTTCCATGAGGTGGTGGGCGCGCACTTAGGTGGGAGAGAAGGCGGACGGAGAGAATCGACTACTGTTCCACAGAACAGCCGCGCAGGACGGAATCACACCAGGGAAAGGACGCGGGCTCCCTGCGCACATATATAGCACCGAGAAGATCTCGCGAGAGCTTCCTAAATCCCGTCTCCTCGCGCGTGCTCGGGAGCCCCCCCTCCCTGGACTGTAGCCCTCCCGCGCAAGCGCTCTTCAACCCCACTCCTTTCTGCCTCGCCCCCCACCTCCTCCAGGTACTTCGCGGGCTCTCACCGAGCACGCGCACTCGGACCCCGGCCCCACCCCTCCTCTGCCACCGCCTGTGCGCACGCGTATTTTGTCCTGGTAGCGCGCGTAACCCCCCTCCAACCCTTCCACGTCCTCTCGGGTTCTGGCGGGCCGGCCTAGCGCCAGAAGCCTGCGCTGCCCACCGTGCAAAATGGCGACGGCAGCTCCTAGCTGTGCTAGGTACGGAGAGCGAGCCGGGTGCGAGTGACTCAGAGAGCAGCTCGGTTCACCTTTCTCCATCACTTCGTGCCTCGCAGGCCTCCAGAGAGGCACAACCACCTCGGGATTTTTACTTGCCTGAAGGCGTGGGCTCAGAGTTCATTGTTTCCCCGAAGTTAAAGTTTCAGGTGCCAGAAACTGTAGATTAATGATTATTCTTTATTGGGGAGAAAGGATGTAGCTGCTGTCCGGAATTATTCAACTGCTTTTATAGCTCTTTCCTTTCTGAGAAAACATCTCTGATGTTGAAATCACTCTGTGTCATTTGGAGGCCACATGGGGACTGAGTGAGCCTCTTCCATACCAACTGGGGGGCCCGAACCGAGCCTGATAGCTCCAGACACACAAGATTTTAAAAGGGCTTTATACCCACATTATGTCCCCACGTAAGATCCTGTGAGGCAGTTGTGACTATCCCCAGTTTGGAGACAAGGCAACGGGCCAAAAGAGATCAAGTAAGGTGCCCAAATGGAAGAAGTGGTAAGACACGGTTCTGTAGCTCAAAGTCCAATGTTAACACCCCTCTAAAGGAGTTTGGAGAGTTATGTGTGGGTCCAGTCTCCGAGGCAGTGCAGTGCTTAATCTTTAATATTGCTAAGAATATTCTGACCTGTGAAGAAAGCATACAACTTATAAGAAATGCATAGATCTCAATTAAGATTTCTTTAGCGTCATTCTTCAGCTCAGGTCCTGAACTCGCAGTCTGTGAGTTCGAGCCCTGCATCAGGCTCTGAGCTGTCAGGCTCAGAGCCTGGAGCCTGCTGACAGCTCGGAGCCTGGAGCCTGCTTCGGATTCTGTGTCTCCCTCTCTCTCTGCCCCTCCCCTGCTCATGCTCCGTCTCTAAAAAATAAGTAAACATTAAAAAAAAATTTTTTTTTTAAGATTTATTTGGGCGTGAGCCTGGAAATTAGCATTCCAGACAAGCTACCCCTCGACACTGGATCCCCTGGGCACTGGTGCCTTTTTTTAAGGAATCCTCTAATTACTGTGTTCACATCAACAAATTAAATAATTTAAGAAATACTGGAAGAAATAAAAATAGTGACAGCAGTGCCCCACCCCCTTTTCTCCAAATACAATCTAGTTGGGATGATAAACTATAATACAGGTAAATCAACTGGGTTTTTTTTTTTTTACTGTTTTTTATTTATTTTTGAGAGTGTAAGCAGTGGAGGGTCCGAGAGAGAGGGACACACAGAATCCAAAGACAGTCTCCAGGCTCTGAGATGGCTGTCAGCACAGAGCCCGACATGGGGTTCAAACCTACAAACTGTGTGTGAGATCATGACCCGAGCTGAAATCGGACGTTCAACTGACTGAGCCACCCAGATGCCCAATGAATCAACTATTTTTTAAAAATGTTTTTAATGTTTATTTTTGAGAGACAGAGTGTGAGTAGGGGAGGGGCAGAGAGAGAGAGTGGAGACACAATCCAAAGCAGGTTCCAGGCCCTGAGCCATCAGCGCAGAGCCCCATGCGGGTCTGGAACCGATGAGCCATGATATCATAACCCAAGCTGAAGTCAGATAGATGCTCAACCAACTGAGCCACCCAGGCACCCCAATCAACTATTAATTAACAGTATCATAATTCTAAATTTGGAGAAATCAGTGTAACTAACAATGTGAATGTGACCAAGCTGTTCCCCACCCTCAACTGAAGAAGAATCTTCACCAGTCTGGTTCTGGGATCTTTTGAGATGCAGAATATGACCAATTGCTAGAGGAAATCCTGAGACTTAGAAGGATATATATGTAAAGAACTGAGAAAAGGCAGGAAGAACTATGAAAAGAAAAGATAGTATTCAGTAGGCTGAGAGGGAAAGATTAGGACTTGAGGTCCCTGGGTGGAGAAAAACATATTTTAGAACAATGCTGGGAGTGTCTGACCACAGCAAAACCCCCTCAGGCTTAAGTTCCCTCTTAAGAATGTAATGGACACTACCTACTTCCCCTCAGGTTCTTTTCAGGAATTTGACTAAAGTCCTGACTAAAAATAAGTAGACCATAAAACAAATGACCCACATGGACTGGCGAGGCCATAGACCACCTGCAATAGAAATGAGCCAATCAGGAATGGACAGCCTAGCACCTAGAGCTATCAAGCCAATATGGGTAGAACTTGAGAAGGAATGAGGGGGAAGAGAAGTGAGGGGGAGGGGGACCAAAACCTTATAAAACAAAGACCCTTGCCTATTGTCACCTGTATTCACTTTAGAATGCCCCTCTCTGTTAAGAGAGTTTTCATGCCATTCTTCCTTTCTCATACACTAGTAAACTTCTGCCCGGTGCTCATTTTGTGTCCACCTCTTCATTCTTCAAAGGAGCAAGACAACGAATCCCAGGTATTGAGGTAAAAAAACAAACCCTGCAACCACACTATAGTTAATGTGAGATTACTGAAAAATAAAATCTCAAAAAAAATTAAAAGATGTAGGCATGAGAAAGAATGAGAAAGTCTCAAGAGGAGCCATAGGAGAGTGGGGAACGAGAGGTTAGTATTCTTTGAGTATAAGTTGCCAGTATAAGTTGGAGCTACATTGTAATTTCTTTCTGGATTCTGGATCACGATTATTCAAACACAGCTTTGCGCAGAGCCTGAGCCATGTGGAAACCATATCTCATGTTACATAAAGAAATATATTTGTTTCTTAAATATCTTAAGCACCTAGTCTAGGTATTATCTCATGGAATCAGGCAGGTAAAAAAAATACTGCATGCGGGGTGCCTGGGTGGCTCAGTCAGTTAAGCGTCCAGCTTCGGCTCACATCATGATCTCACGGTTTGTGAGTTTGAGCCCCCGCATTGGGCTCTGTGCTGAGAGCTCAGGTCCTGGAGCCTGCTTTGGCTCCTGTGTCTCCTTCTCTCTCTGCCCATCCCCTGCTCATACTGTCTCTGTCTCTCAAAAATAAATTAAAAAAAATTAAAAAAAATTTTTTTAATACTGCCTTTTTTTCTGATTTACAGATGTATGAATGCTCACTTTTAAAAATAAAGTAAAATTATTTAGGCCTATTCAAAGTGGAAAAGTAAAAGTGCCCTTCTTTCCATATTCCCATTCCTATTCCCAAGGGTTAATCAGCATTAAGACTTGTGTGTGAGTTTTCCTTCCAGACTATCTGTCTCCTATCTATCTATACACACAGAGAGATGAGATAGTTGGAGGGTCTTTTGTATTTTTGTAATGTGGGTGATTCATATATTCAAGTTGCTTTTTTCAATTTGCTTGCTTTTTTGAAGAATACATTTTGGACACTTCCCTATACTAGTACCTAATGTGGATATGTTATAATTTACCTGTCCATTTCTTCACTGATGGACGCTAAAGTTATCTCTATAATTTTGCTCTAAGAAATAGTGCTTTAGTAAATGTTATGGACTGAATGTCTGTGTCCCCCCCCAAAATTCATATGAAGCTCTAACCCTCAGTGTGACTATTTGGAGACAGAGCCTGTGAGGAAGAGTAAAGGTTAAGTGAGGGCATAAAGATGGGCCCCAATTCAGTAAGGCTGATGAGGATCCTCATACGAAGAGGAACAGAGGCGCCTGGGGGGCTCAGTCAGTTAAGCAGCCAACTCTTGGTTTCTGCTCAGGTCAGGATCTCGAGGTTCATGGGTTCTGGCCCCACATAGGGCAGCACAATGACAACATGGAGCCTGCTTGGGATTCTCTCTCTCCCTCTTTCTCTGCCCCTCCCCTCTTCATGTTCTTTCTCTCAATATAAATAAATAAACATTTTAAAAAATGAAAATAATATAAAAATAAATTTTATTTTTTTAATATTTTTTAATGTTTTTTATTTATTTTTGAGAGACAGAGCGAGGAGAGGGTCAGAGAGAGAGAGAGAGACATAGATTCTGAAACAGGCTCCAGGCCTTGAGCTGTCAGCACAGAGCCCGATGCGGGGCTTGAACCCACAAAATGTGAGATTATGAAGTGAGCCGAAGCTGGACGCTTAACCAACTGAGCCACCGAGGCGTCCTGAAAAATAAATTGAGTGCAAACATATGGTATCCGTCCTTCTCTGCCTGACTTATTTCACTTAGCATGACACCCTCGAGGTCCATACACTTTCCTACAAATGGCCATATTTCATTCTTCCTCATTGCCATATAGTACTCCATTGTATATATATA
>NC_043705.1:89143160-89311734 GCF_006229205.1 Suricata suricatta
AATACCATTATGCAAATCAAAATTTTAAATAATTACTAATATAATAATTCAGTAATTATTATATTAATATAATAGTAGTTCAGATTTCCCCAATTTCTCACAGTTGGTTTGTTTGAATAAGGATGCAAACAAGGCCTACACATTATGCAGTGAGATGTGATGTCACTTAACATGTCCCTTTATTCTCTGTATTTTCTGAAGTTAGCAATTAGAGCTGGTCTGTCACATGGTTAGCTGTTGCCATGAACTACATGTGGCTACATAAATTAACTAAAATGTGAAAGTCAGTTCCCCGGTCTCACTAGCCAAGTACCCAATAGCCACGTATTAGATAGTGCACAAGAATATTTCCATCACTGAAGGAGGTTCTGTTGGACAGCTCTGCTGCAGCGGCTTCGCCAGACTCATGTTCACTTTCTTGACAAGACCACTTCATAAGCGGCAAGAGTACTTCCCAGTTTGACAAGAGACATACGATGCCCGGTTGTCTCTCTTTTTATGATGTTATGTTCAGCTATTGTCAGCCCAATTCTTTCTTTATGAAGTTCTCCATTCACCTAAGTGTTGACTGATCACTGCCTCTTTCATTATTTCTAATTTCATCAGTCCTTGTGCATTTATTAATAAGGAATTCTTCTATAAAAGAGAACTTCCCTTTTCAACTATTTTGTTTCCCTGAAAAATAGTCCATAAGTGATTATATCTTTCCTTTTATTTACTTGTTTTCAGAATAATAGGTAGAACCCTAGCTGTCTACAAAGATGACTAAATTTTTTATTACCTTCATGTACATATGAATTTTAATGTAGCTAGTATTCACATTTATTTTAATAATTTTTTTCTTGCTCAAAATGACTCATTTAGGCAGTCAGATCCCCCTGCAAGTTGGCTTTAATATCTTTGTGAAATGACATTATTTCCTAGTATGATAGACTATTCCAGGCTCACCTTATATATTTTCTGCCCCTGAATTGCATTCAGCCATTTCTTTAAGGATCCTGATACCTTTATTTTTTTTTATAAATGTTTATTTATTTATTTTGAGAGAAAGAGCATATTTGCACTCCCATTAGCATGGGAGGGGCAGAGAGAAGGGGAGAGAGAGAATCCCAAGCAGGCTCCATGCTATCAGACCAGAGCCTGACACAGGGCTCCATCTCACAAACCGTGAGATCATGACCTGAGCCAAAATCTAGTCAGATTGTTAACCGACTGAGCCACCCAGGTGCCCCTGATTCCTGATCCCTTTAATGGGAATGATATTAGAGATCACATTTTAGTTGTGAAAGGTGTTTGTGGTATTGAGTTGGTTGTTTTTTCTAGGACTTTTCAATGGACAGCACATAGATAAAAGGCATTATACGATCCTCATTGTTTTGCATTTTCTTTTTTCTTTTTCCCTTCACTGAGCATGGACATCACTCCATGGCAGAGAGTGCAAAGATTTGTTTGGCCACTTTTTCTTCACATCCTATTTTAGAGCTGCCCAGTGTGGATGTACTCCAGTTTACATATCTGGTCTCCTATTAATGGACATTTGGGTTGTTTCCAGTTGAGTGCTATTGCAATCATTGCAATCATAAGCAATGAATAGCCTTGAATGTGCATCAGTTTGTGGTTTTACCAGGTTTTGGTGGCATTACAATGGCGCTGCTTGGCTGGGGTGGTTTGTAGTTAGGATGGTTGGCAATAATATTTTCACAAGAATCTGGTGGGCAGAGGAAAAGCAGCAGCCATTCTGGTTTCATGCACAGAGGTTGGGACAGGTACTTCTGCTATGGCTAACACTCACAATGGCTTCTTCACCACCTCACCAGTTTGGCATGGGGCCACATGCAAGCTTACCGCTGTTCCGCCTCCCCATGCATCCTCATTCAGTTTCCACAGCTCCTAGGCCCCATGGGTGCCTAGCTCAGTGACAAAGACACCACCTCCTGTGAGGTACCCAGTCCCTTAAGACTGGAGGCAGTGAGAACTGGCTTTGGTTTTGGTCTTTCCTCATGGTTTTCAGCTCATGTTCGTGAACGGCTTGTTCACTGCCAAGCTGCAGTATCAGACAGGAGGACAGCAGCCTTGCAGCTCCCGCACTGTGACTAATTTTTGGGTAGGTGTTGCCCAGTCCCTCCAGGCTGTGTCCTCACAGTATCCTCTACAGAGTATGTTGTGAAACCTTTGGATTTTTGCCAATCTTATAGATAAGTAATAGTACCTTGCTGTGTATTTAATTTGCACTTGTCTCATACCCTATTTTATTTAACCACCTCTCTATTGTTTGACATTGGGTTGTTTTTAGTTTTTCAGTGCTGTGGACTATAAAAGGATAAACAACTTTAAACATACATATATTCCTGAAAGTTAAATCTCCAGGTCAATCCCACAGCTTTGCTTTGTTTCTTTGGTTTTTTTTTTTTAAGAGATAAATGATATACAGTAAAATTCACCTTTTTAGGGCGAGGCTCTACAGGGTTTGCACAACGACTACTACAATCAATATAGAGGGGGCGCCTGGGTGGCTCAGTCGGTTAAGCGTCCGGCTTCAGCTCAGGTCATGATCTAATGGTCCATGGGTTTGAGCCCCATGTCGGGCTCTGTGCTGACAGCTAGCTCAGAGCCTGGAGCCTGCTTCGGATTCTGTGTCTCCCCCTCTCTCTGACCCTCCCCTATTCGTGCTGTTTCTCTCTTTCTCTCAAAAAATAAGTAAAAAACATAAAAATATATAGAGAACAGTTTCATCATCCCCAAATCCCCCGGTCTTGTTGCAATCAACCTCTCCCCACCACCTCCAGCTTCTGCAATCACTAATCTGTTTTCTCTCCGTATTTCTACCTTTTCTAAATTGTCACATATGCTGCATCAGTTTTTGAGTCTGGCTTCTTTCACTTAGCATAATGAATTTGGGGATCATCCATATATCCACTTTTCATGATTTTGCTGCTAAGCAGCACTCTATGCTATATGTACTATAATTTATCTGCTTGGGGCACCTGGATGGCTCAGTTGGTTAAGCGGCTGACTTCAGCTCAGGTCATGATCTCGCGGTTCATGAGTTCAAGCCCTGCATTGGGCTCTGTGCTGACAGCTCAGAGCCTGGAGCCTGCTTCAGAGTCTGTGTCTCCTTCTCTGCCCTTCCCCTGCTCATGCTCTGTCTCTCTCTCAAAAATAAATAAACATTAAAAAAATTTTTTTTAATTCATCTGTTTATCAGGTGACGGATTTATGAGTTGTTTCCAGTTTTTCACATTTACAAATAAAGCCACTATGCATATTCTTATACTGATATCTATGTCAATATACATGTTAATTAAAAATTGGGTAACCGCTCAGGAGTGGGATTTCTGGACCATGTGGCAATAACACATTAAACTTTACATGGAAAGGCCAAGCTGCTTTTCTAAGTGGCTGAGGCAATTTACATTTCCACAATCAGTGTTTGAGGGTACCAGTGGCTCCTCCTCCTTGCCAGTAGTTATTACTGTCAGTTCTTTTTTTTTTAATTTTTTTTAATGTTTACTTATTATTGAGAGAGAGAAAAAGAGAGAAGCAGAGCATGAGTGGGGGAGGGGCACAGAAAGAGGAAGACAGAATCCAAAGCAGGCTCCAGGCTCTGAGCTTCTGAGCTGTCAGCATACAGCCTGATGTGGGGCTCGAACTCATGAACATGAAGTCATGACCGGAGATAAAGTTGGATGCTTAACTGACTGAGTCACCCAGGCACCCCCACTGAGCTACCCAGGCACCTCTAGTTCTTTTTTAATCATTGTTTTTTTGAAGTGTACCCAATATCAATAAACTTTCATGTTTCAAGAGTGTACAAACTAGATGCCATGCCTTGGGATTCAGAAACAGTTCATGTCTGGGGCATCTGGGTGGCTCAGTCAGTTAAGCATCTGACTCTTGATTTTGGCTCAGGTCATGATCTCATGGTTTGTGAGTTCAAGCTTACATTGGGCTCTACACTGACAGCACAGAACCTGCTTGGGATTCTGTCTCCCTCACTCTCTGCCCCTCCCCCACTTGCTCTCTATTTCTCTCAAAATAAATAAAAATAAACTTAAAAAAGGGGCACCTGGGTGACTCAGTTGCTTGGGTATCTGACTTCAGCTGGGATCATGATCTTGCGGTTCACGAGTTTGAGCCTCACATCGGGCCCTGTGCTGACAGCTCGGTGCATGGAGCCTGCTTCTGATTCCATGTCTCCCTCTCCATCCCCTCTCAAAATAAATAAATAAACGTTAAAAAAAAAAAAAAGAAAGAAACAGGGCATGTCCAACTCAAGGGAATAAAGAAATCCTTTCGGAGGAGGTGGTATTTGAAATAATTTCCTAAGGCATCAATGGGGAATGCAGAGAACCATGTTCTAGGCAAGGAAAAGAAAATGAGCAAATAAATGAAGGGAACACAGGGCTTGTAGGGAATCAGCCAAGTCATTCTTGTGCCTGAGGTTACAGTAAGCAAAATTATCCTTTCTCCAGATAATGGTATTTAGAAATTAAGAGCTATGTGCCAGACGTAGTTATTGGTAGTAGGATTTCATCTATCTCTAAGTGTGCATATGTATATGTGTGCATGTACTGTATGCGTGTGCGTGCTCACATGCACACACATATACACACACGCGTGTGTACGCACGCATGCGCCCCCCTCCCCCCACACCATAAGTTCATATCTCCAATTCCAAACCTACATCATAGCTTTCATTCAGTCTTCCCCTTCTGCTTTTTCTGACAGTGAGAAACCTGGCTCTCACTATCCACAATATATTTACTTTTTCTCTTCAATATACATAAAGTAGTTTCAGAGCGCTAATCCATACCCATGACAACAACAACCTGCTCCCCACTTTGGTCTTAGAGCATATTAGTATGTATAGAGTAAAAATATTCTTTTCCAAAGTTACTTAGGTTAATTCTTTTCTTCTGTTACCCCCAGTGTGGTTATGTTATTCAATACAGTTAGGTTTTGTGTATATTCCATTTGGGGCTATAGTTCATCCTTGTTGATTATATTTTATTCATATGTGGAACATTTGCCTGGTTCTAAATGTGAGGAATATACAAAAAGGATTGCTCAGAGAGGTGTCCTTATCCCTTCTACCCTACTGCCATCCACTGCCTATAGATAACCAATCTTGTTAGTTTAGGGTTTATCTTTTTGGTGTTTCTTTTTGCCCAGTTGAGACACAGAGACCACAATAGGGTGGAGTATGTGAGGAACTCACATAGGGCACAAAATTAAGGGGGGAGGAATCTGTAGTCAAAAGAAATAATATTTTAATGCAGTATTTTTTAAATAAAATTAATGCAAAATATCTGTGATGACAAAGTATCAAATGTTTTAATAAATATCACCATAGAGCTGAGCCATAGTGGAATCTGAAGCAAAATGTGTGCCTTTATGTGCAAGTTTTTAAGTAGTTGTTAATGGCTAATTTTCCCTATGAACATTAATACTGAAAAATTACTGAAAAAATTAAAAAGTGGGTAGATTAATACATTATTCTATTTATATTTTATAGCACAACTTATATATTTCAAATGGATAAAAAGTTAGTATCTTTTACAGTATCTTAAGATAAATTGCCTTTGAATGGGAGCCTCCATTTCAGTACTTCGAAGTATTCAAGACAAATCTAGAAAATTTGCTAGTGTGGAAAAGGAAGACTGCTTAAATTGAATGTGGGGTTAAGAGGGGGGTATGGACTGTGGTTTTTCTTTTTGATTAATTGCTATAACACTATCGTTCGGGCAGCTGAGGGAATTTCGTGGTGTTTTTAAATTTTATTTTATTTTATTTTTTTTAACGTTTGTTTTTGAGAGAGAGAGACACAGAGTGTGAGCAGGGGAGGGTCAGAGAGAGAGAGGGAGACACAGAATTAGAAGCAGGCTCCAGGCTCCGAGCTGTCAGCACAGAGTCATGGTGTTTTTTAGACGTCATTAGGCGTCAAAGCTCTTGCAGGACAACTTTGATGCTATATGGATTCTGCCATTTTGCTAGCACTGATACGGCTCTTGGGTCTACCACTCTGTTAGAACTATTAACTCGATTCATATTAATTTTTGTTACAAATATTACAACAGGGGGCGCTTCTGGGTATTTAGGTCCCCATTTTAAGGCTGCAAATTCAGTTTTCATAAATTGTCCCAGTCCGTGGTGGCTGCCATCTCAAGTCGCTATCACTCCTTGGAACATTATTTTTAATTTAAATATTTTATTTATACCAAAACAGACTTTACTATAGTTTTACTTCAGCTTAAGTTACTTAAACATTATTTAAGGTTGTCACTTGTTCAAAAGAAATGATCAAGGGGTGCCTGGCTGGCCCAGTTCATAGAATATGTGACTCTTGATCTTGGGGTTGTGAGTGAACCCTCTATTAAAATAATAGTCAAACAAAAATAAATGAGCAAACATGACAATTCACTCAAGTGAAAACAATATAAGCCAAGAAGTAGATTTTGAAATTACTCATGAGTTTGCTTCCTTTAGAGCCAGCAGTGTTTTCTTTTTGCCTCAGCTCCACGGTGGTTCACAGGGAACTGCGGAGCAGATACATGCATGGTTTCTTATTTTCCCCTTTCCTCATTATACAAAAGGTAGCCTGTGGGGGGGCATTCTTTACACTTTGCTTTTTCATCCTAAAAGTTGCTCTGTGTCAGTTCATAGAGAGATTCAGAGATGCTAAGGGGAATGACCTCTGAAAGGTCCACCAGAGGATACGATGCTTAGCTCAGGAATTGTGCCACATCAGGGGCTGTTTGTGAAGAAGTCATGAAAGCATTCCACGAGCCCCAAGACCATTTGGGCTCGGGCACTTGGGCACCTGCCGCAGTAGGACAGTGACACTAGATTAAACCACCACCATCAAAGGAGACCCTACTTTTTTCCCTCCCATCCCTCCTTTCCATCCTGATTCTGGAGCACCCAAAAACAGCAGGAAGCTTACGCGTGACCGCGGTGAAAAAGACCACATTTTTCCTTCATTCCTACAGGATTCGAGCCTACATGGGTCCCAGAAAATTTCATCTACATCAGGAACTGAAGCTTCAACTTAAGTCCACCTGATTTTTGGCACCTGAAAATGAGACTCTTCTAACACAGTAAAACCTTGGTTTGCGAGCATAATTCATTCCAGAAACATGTTTGGAATCCAAAGCACTTGTATATCAAAGCAATTTCCCCATAAGAAATAATGGAAACTCAGATGATTCATTTCACAACCCAAAAATATTCATATAAAAATGATTACAGTACTGTAATGTAATACAAAATAATAAAGAAAATACAAAAGATAAAGAAAAATAAGTTAACCTGCACTTACTTTTGAAAACTTTCGTGGCTGGTGTGAAAGAGTCAAGAGAGACGAGGGTTATTGTGTAGGACGACTTTCACTACCACAAACAGAATCACTGCTGTCTATTGGCTCAATGGAATCTTTTTCTGCATGGGGGCCATTGTATAGAGGTAATAAGGATTAGGTCACTTACGTTTAGGAGCCACAAGAAATCAATATGGATAATGAGGGTAGGAAACATTGCAGATCAGCTGGCATGGATGTTGACTACAGTACTAATAAACTCTTGTCATCTACTGTATTTAATGTACTGGCCATCAGGTGACAGAGGAAAGGGTCTGTAGCTGCAGGTAGCCTGACCTAGAATGAAGCAGAGCATTCCTAAGTTTACTCTTGTATGGAAAAGGAACGACTTTCCATAGGTGCTTTGGAGTAAAAAACAAAAACAAAAACACACTAGTGCCAGTTGTGGGCACCTTCCAATGTTCTGAAAAATCACTGATTTCTACCAAACACCGTGGCCTGAGATCAAGCATCCAAGCCTGGGAGATGATCACCCATAGTCTCGCAGAGAGAGAGTGAACCACTGGCTCAGTTGTGATCATGTGATGGCTGGCATCACGTACTACTCATATTGCAACACATCACTTGTTTATCAAATTAAAATGTATTAGGGGCGCCTGGGTAGTTCAGTCAGTTGAGCGTCCAGCTTCGGCTCAGGTCATGATCTCACAGTTTGTGAGTTCGAGCCCCGCCTCAGGTTCTGTGCTGACAGCTAGCTCAGAGCCTGGAGCTTGCTTCAGATTCTGTGTCTCCCTCTCTCTCTGACCCTCCCCTGCTCATGCTGTCTCTCTCTGTCTCTCGAAAATAAAAAGAAATTGAAAAAAAACCAAATTAAAATGTATTAGAAATGTTTGCTTATCTTGCAGAACATTCACAGAACAAGTTACTCACAATCCAAGGTTTTACTGTACCCAAAAGTGACAGAAAAATCTAAGTTCCATCTGTGTAGTGTACTGAGCAGACCACTTAGATTTTTCTGAGCAGACCAAAGAGGAATTGACCGAGTAGGTTTAAAGAGTATGGGTGAAAAGAATAAAGCTGTTTCCTGCTTCTCTCCTACCAAGTCCTGCCGGCTAAATATGCCACATTCACAAGAGAACCCAACTCAAGTCAGCTGGAGAAAAAAGAGATAAAGCAGCATTCAGGTGGGATTAGATATAAGTGGTATAAGGTGGTATAAGGTGCCATCAAGGTCCCTATAACCTAAACTCTCTCTGCTCCACCCTCAGCAGCTGTGTTCATGGCTTGAATCCCTTCATAAGACCAACACAGACAAACTTTCTGTTAATATCTGGGGCTGAGGGCTGAGAGGGTAGAGATGTCCTTCTTCGAACTGTCAAAGAACAGTCTAGGGATTCTCTCTAATTCTTAGGTCACACGTTCCCTCTCACCCCCACCTATGGCCTGAGAAATGCCATGCCTCCCTGTTCATGTCATCCAGTCCCTGTCAGAGTGGAAAGAGGATTACAGTGAAGGGTTGAGGCCACTCAGAACACCTCTAGGAATTGAGGAAGGGCTCAGTCCTATCTAAGGCCCATGGCTAGAAACTTCAGGATCCTCTAGGTCATTGTGTGGATATTGAAGAGGGAACTTCAGGGTGTGCTTTGTCCCAGTATATACCTATTGTTGATTGAATCTATTTACCTACTCTAAACAGTAATAATGACAACCAGTTTTTGAGTACTTTCTATGTGCCAATCATTATATTAAATACTTCCTGTGAATCATCTAATTTAATCCTCATTACAACTCTGAGGCTGGAACTATTTTAATCTCTGTATGAGTTTGGAAAGGTTGCTAGGATGAAGGATGATGAAAACTGGGTGGCCTCAAGAAAGCAAAGTTACTGTCTCAAGGTTGTGGAGGCAGGAAGTCTGAGATTGACACGTGGGCAAGAATGGTACATCAGCCTTTAGAAACATCATCTTGTACTCTGCCTTCATCTTCATGTGTCATCCTGTGTATGTGTGTGTATGTGTCCAAATATCCCTTCTTAAGAAAAAAAAGGTGTATTTATTTTTGAGAGAGAGAGAAAGAGTGGGCCTGTGCGCAAGCAGGAGACAGGCAGAGAGTAAGAGGGGGACAGAGAATCCAAAGCAGGATCTGCACTGCCAGCAGTGGCAGAGTGCAGAGCCCAACACAGGGGCTCCAATCCATGAACTGTGAGATCATGACCTGAGCCAAAACCAAGAGTCAAATGCTCAACCAACTGAGCCACCCAGGTGCCCTCCAAATATCCCTTTTTATTTTTTTTTTAATTTTTTGGTTGTTTTTATTTATTTTTGATATAGAGAGACACAGAGCATGAGCAGGGGAGGGGCAAAGAGAGAGGGAGACACAGAATATGAAACAGGCTTCAGGCTCCGAGCTGTCAGAACAGAGCCTGATAGAGGGCTCAAATCCACAAACTGTGAGACCATGACCTGAGTCAAAGTCAGACACCTAACTGACTGCGCCACCCAGGCACTCTCCAAATATTCTTTTATAATGAGGACTTCAGTTGTGTTGGATTAGGGACCCACCTGGCTCCAAAATGACCTCATTTTAACTTAACTAATTATATCAGCAACAACCCTATTCCCAAATAAGGTCACATTCTGAAGTACTGAGGGCTAAGACTTCAACATGTGGAGACACAGTCCCACCCATTTTGCTGATGTGAAAATGGGATTAAACAGGTTAAATATCTTCCCCAAACCCATAGCTAATAACAGGGAGAGACAGACCTCTGCTTGCCTCCTAAGCCATCAGTTTATCTCTCTGCTATCGGGCTGCAAATAATCATTACCCAACAGACTACGCTTTCTACAAAAGAAGTGAAACCATTTAACTCAGAACTTCTTTCTTATGTTAACCTATTAGAAATAAAAATAATTTTATATTAATGCATATTGATATCTTCCCTATCACCCTCCTATATTTACAGGCTACCTGCCCAAAGGATATTTTGAAAAACTTTTCTTTGAACTAAGAAATGTACTTCCCACTATTTCACTATTAACTATTTCAGATATTGGCATTATTAGAAGAGATTTAATAAAGATTTGTTGGACTGCATTTAATTGAAAAAGACACCATGCAAAGACTATGCAATATAAAATTGGAGGCTAGATCACAGGATGAGCCTGAACTGCCATCTTCCTCTCTACACTTCTCTGTCACAGATTTTAGATCCATTTTTTCATCATATCCTTGCTTGAGACTGCCAGCTATAGAGAGGGAGGGCAGAGTTCATTAAGAGAAAATGTAAAAACCACCGTTGGTGGGGATGGAAATCAAGTGGCCAAGATGTACTATGTATGATTTCAAGATGTCCCCAAACAGCCTCCTTCAGGATGGAGAAATTTTGCTGCAATGAGGCTTAAGCTAGTCAGAAGAAGGAATGGACTTTCCTTCCATTGACCTCCAATAAAAATTTCACCATGGTTTACTGTATCCACATGACTATCTTTTCTCACAGTGAGTTTTTCAAGGATAAGGAACTAATGTTACTTTTGCATGCTCCCTTAATCCATATAGACTGGAAGGAAGAAAGGAAGGAGAGGAATGAGGAAAAGTCAGGAAATATTAATGTCTCTACATCAGGATTATACTAAAGCAGCTCATGCTATTTGAATTCTCCATCTGTTTTCTAGGCCTGGTAATTTTTCCTGTGTTTTTTTTTTTCTGGCCTACCATATGACAATAATTAGAAGAGTCAATGATACCATCCACAGGCTAAGCCCTCTTTAAGAATGTTGCCTCTGGGTGCTTGGGTGACTCAGTTAAGTATCCGACTTTTGATTTTGGCTCAGGTCATGATCTCACCAACTGTGAGATCCTCATGTTGGGCTCTGGTCAGAACAGAGACTGCTTGGAATTCTCTGTCTCCCTCTCTCTCTGCCGCTCCCCTGCTCTTGGGACACTCACATCTTGGTGAGATATCCAGTGCTCTGGGACATCTCAAGACATCCCTTCCAGCATGAAAGACAAATTTCTGTATCTGTCCCCTTTACCACCAAGAAAGAAGCACAATGCTGAATGAGCCTCTTTGGATTTGGCAGGCAACATATATCTCATTTGGCCATGCTGTTCTAACATATTTACTGAGTGAGCCAAAGGCTCTCAGGTTTCAGTAGGCCCAGAGTAAGTGAAAGGTCTACATGAAGTACAGGCTGTGATGCTGCTCTACCATTTGGGCAACATGACCCAGAAGATCTGATGGTGCTTGAAGTGTCTGTGGAACACAGGGACACTATATGGAGACTTTGGCAAGCCTCTAAAGGTGACTCATGCTCAACACTTAGGATTTATGGACAAAGTTATGTCATCCTCCACTGATAATTATTCTTTTGAGAATGGCTTGCTCTGGACACTAGTGGCAACTAAACATTTGACTCTGGGTCACCAAGTTACCATGTGACCCATCATAAGCAGAGTATTGTCTCACTCATCCAATCATAGAGTTAGCCATGCATAGCAGCACTTCATTTTCAGGTGGAAGTGGTATAGATGAGATCAGGCCCAGGGAAATTCAGAGGACACAGGTAAGTGTCATGAGCAAGAGACCCAGGGGCCTAAGGTCCTCCTCTGCTCATTTCATTGCTCCTCTTCTCAGTCTGAATTATGGCAGACTATATTTCCAAAGAAGGCCACAATAATATGTCTTGTTCCAGGGACTCTTCTAGAACCTTGACACTGCTCCTTCAAGAAGTGGAGTCTATGTATTCTCCCTTGAACATATGCCTTAACCAATAGAATTAAGGCAGAAGTGATGTCATGTGACTCTTGATGCTCTTGAGACACTCACTCTTGGAACCTAGCCACCATACTATGAGTACGTCCAAGCAAACTGTGGAGGTGCCTATATGGAGAGGAACAGAGGCCTAGCCACAGTCCTGACTCTACCGAGGCCAACAACCAGCGCCAACTGGCTGGCTGTGTGAATGAACGAAATTGAAAGTCCGTTCTCCAGACCCAGTCCAGTTTTTTTTTAAATAATTTTTTTTAATTTTTACTTATTTCTGAGAGACAAAGAGGCAGAGTGCAAGCAGGGCAAGGGCAGAGAGAGAAGGAGACACAGAATCTGAAACAGGGTCCAGAACCTATGAACCATAGGATCATAACCTGAACTGAAGTTGGACGTTTAACTGAATGAACCACTCAGATGCCCCCCACCCCAGTTAAGTTTCAAAAACTGACTATTCAGTTTTCAGAGATAAGCCAGCCATTCTGAAAGCTTATTCATGAGCAAAAGAAATTATTGTTGTCATTTGAAGCCACAAAATTTTGGAGTAGTAAATTACATCACAATAGATAACTGATACATACATAATACCCCTCCCTGTATGGCCCTGAAGGATCATGAAGAAGAGACATCCTCTGATTGGGCAGAACTCTAAGCAGTACACCTGGTCATTCATTCTGCCTAGAAAAAGAGATGGCCAGGGGACAGATCTACAATGATTCCTGGGTAATTGTCTGGCTAATTGTTTGACTGGATGGTCAGGAACTGGAAAGGAGCATTAGAAAATCAGTGCCAAGGAAGTCTAGGGAACAGGTATATGGACAGACCTTTCCAAATGGGCATAGTATATGAAGATATTTGTATTTTATGTGAATACTTACCAGAGAACAACCCCAGCAGAGAAGAATCTGTTATCATATGGGCAAGATGTCCTGTTCTAACGTCAGTCAGCATCTTTCTCCCATGACCTTCGTCCTTGCTCAAAAAGTTTAAGGGAAAAAAATGAGGGGTGCCGGGTGGTTGGGTCGGTTGCGTGTCCAACTCTTGATTTTGTCTCAAGTTATGATCTCATGGTTTGTGGGATCCAGCCCCACATCGATGTGGAGCCTGCTTGGGATTCTCTCTCTCTCTCTGATCCTCTCGTTGCCACTCTCTCTCAAAATAAATAAGCTTTTTAAAAAAATGGCTGAAGTGGGAGAAATGGAGGCTATGCATGGTCATGGAAACATGGACGTTGACAGCCCTACCTGCCAAAACAATAGCAAAGATCAACAACCCACAATTCCAGTGTGGCCCCATTCTCCCAAGGGGTCAGCCAGTCATATGATGTTACATTGTTTTCATTGAATGACTTCCATATTGGAAGGGATAGGACGTTGTTCTCACTGGAATAGACACTTAAATTTGTATATAGACTTGCCTGTCCTGTCCACAATGCTGCCAAAACCAACATCCAGGGACTTAACAGACTTTCACTGTCATGGTGTTCCATAATGCATTCTTCTGACCAATGAACTTCCTACCAAACAAAGTGAGGCAGTGGATCAATGCTCATGGAACTCTCTGGTTCTGTGTTTGTCATCATCTGGCCTCATTGCGTGGAATGACCTTGTGAAGACTGAGTTACATTCTCAGGTAAATAGTAGCATCTTGTTCGCCTGGAATAATGCTCCCCATTATGCAATATATGCACAAAACCAATGGCTAAAAAAGAGCCGGGGTTTGTGGAAATCAAAGGGTGAAAACAAGAAGGGTTAATCATGAGAAGAGCCACTTCCATCTCCACCCCTAGTGATCCCTAGCACATTTTTTGCTTCCCATTCCCTTAATATTGCTGGTCTAGAGGTATTAGTTCCCAAGGAAAAAAGGCTTCTACCGAAGGACATAGCAATGATTTCCTTAAAATAGAAATTGAGACTGCTGTCTGACCATTGTGGACTCCTTAGACAAAACAGGAGTTTTTATACTGACCAGGGTAAGTGATCTTGACCTATCAAAGGTGATAGGTCATATATGATATGACCTATCATATATGTGTGGGTATGTGAGTAAGAAGGACTATGTGTGAAACGCAGACATTTCCCTGTGATGCATCTTAGCTCTGTGTCCTACTGATAAAACTAAATGAAAAATGACTACAACTCAATAACTCAGTATTTAAATCACAGAGTTTCAAAGGTGGAGTGTGACTCAGCTAGAAGAAGTAATCCTTTGGGAAAAAAAATATAGATCTTTATATCCTGTTTTTGAGAGAGGGTTAGATAGAATGCTTTTTATTATAGAAGGGATCCTTTGCAACATGTTGGCCAGAAGCATGATTTTGCTGTTGTCTTTATTTGGAAGATAAGTATGGTTAATTGAGGTAGAAGAGTGTTGTAGGGTGCCAACCCAGCTAAACTGGAACTATGTTGCCTGGATTCCCTTCCCTTAACTCTTAGGTTAAGGTTGGACACCAAAAAAAGTATGCATGAAATTTGGAAGAGGAGAGTGAGATAGCAGGCGTTAGGGCCTGAAGATCAGTACAGGGGGACTCCAGGTGCTGTTGCAATGCTCTTACCTTGCCCTCATCTGCTGGCTCCTCCCCTGCATCTTCTTCCGTTCCTCTGTGTCCTGGGCCAGGTACATGGCAAAGGGCACCAGCTTTCTCTGCAGGTCATCCTTGACTTCAAGGCTGGAGGTTCTGGAAAAGGGATGTGGGTTCCAATGTCTTCCTGGGTTCCAGCCTGTCCCCACTCTCTTCTGCTTCCCATTCAGTTTCTATTTCCCACTTCTATAGCCCTGCTGACCTACAGCAACTGTGGCCCAGCACCAAACACAAAGATTTCAATAAGCTTCTTCACTGGCTGTCCTTTGTGGTCCCTTGCTAATGACCTTTCTGTTCCTCTAACTGTTTGATTCCAGACTTCTACTGCCTCAACTAACCTTAATCTGACCCTGACCCTGACCTTGCAAATTTCCATTAAAAACAAGACAATAGTGCAAAATAGAGTGACTTATGCTAAGCCCATGTCACCAAACTAAGATTTAATTTAATTATAGTTTCAGCTCTCCTAGAAACAGAATCTTTATAAACTGGTCAATCAGGAACTCCCTGATCAGCGCTAGTTAGGTAATCTGCCTGATAGACCCTGCCATAGCCTAAAGGAAAGTAACCTTATGACAGCTGACCTGCTTTTTTGCCTAATATACCTTCCTTGTTCCTGCTCCCTTCTGCCTATAAAGGTCCTTCATTTTGTACACTCTTCAGAGCTCCCTTCTATCTGCTGTATTGTGTGCTCCCCAGCTTGAATAGATTTTTGCTCAAATAAACTTAAAAAAATTAATATACTTGAATTTATTTTTAAATATATATATTTTTTCTAAGTAACTATATGCCCAACATGGGGCTTGAACTATGAGCCCAAGACCAAGGGTTGCATGATCTAGTGACTGAGCCAACCAAATGCTCCTATTTTTTAATATGTTAAACACACTTACATTTAAAAATGTTTCTGAAATTCAAGTTTAACTGGGTGTCCTACATTTTTATTTGCTAAACCTGGCAGTTGTAATTGAGGAATAACAGACCATGATATCTGCTAGTATATACAGGATTTCATATATATACTTGGTTTTTCATTCTGCCTAAAAAAAAGAAATGGCCAGGGGTACATATCTACAGTGACTCATGGGCAGAAGCTGTTTGGTAGAATTAGACAAAACATCTATTTTGATCCTTAATGAAATAATAGATCCAGTTCATGATTTCAAGGAACATTTATATCATTAGGAGAAATGTTGATGAGAATCTTTATAGTGGAGGGGTCAGGACCACACCACCTAAACCCACTGATCAATCTGAGAGCCTCTGAAATAAGGATAACAGACAATGTGATGCAAGAGAAAGTACACAAGGGTGTTCATGAGCCCCCGCGGTCAATGAAAAAAACTTCAGCCTAAGCAGGTCTTTAGAATAGATACCAGTTTTCAGGAAAAATAGGGGATTGTAGAAGAACAAGTTAGATAAAGCAATCAGCCAGGGCTCCTGGGTGGCTCAGTCAGTTGAGCGTCCAACTTCAGTTCAGATCATGATGTCGCGGTTCTTGGGTCTGAGTCCCGCAGTGGGCTCACTGCTGTCAGTGCAGAGCCTGCTTGGTATCCTCTGTCCCCCTTGGACCCTTTCTGTTTGTGCTCTCTCTTTCAAAAATAAACAAAACATTAACAAAATTAGCAAAAGTAAAAAGAAAAAGCAATCAGCCAAATACATAATGTAAAACGTTCCATACTTAGGGGTGTCTGGGTGGCTCAGTCGGTTAAATGACCGACTTCAGCTCAGGTCATGATCTCACGGTTCATGAGACTGGAGCCTGCTTCAGATTCTGTGTCTCCCTCTCTATCTGCTCCTCCCTTGCCCGTGCTCTGTCTTGGACTCTCAAAAATAAATAAACACTGTAAAAAAAAAAAAAGTATGTTGTTTTTGGCTATTATTTTTGTTTGGTAAATTTATTGACAGAAGACTATATACCCAATGCTATGTTGCCAAAAGGGTGGAATGAAGCAGATACTACAGATTGGCTCATTCGGCTCCATTCAGCCATTTTGTGTTATGACTTCCTGCCTGCTAAAAACTGGAATGCAAGAGATTACATTTCCCAGATACTCATACAGCTGGGATTTTTTAGATGGCCTACCTTCAATCCAGCAGTGTGCCATATGAAATTTGGACAGTAAGAATTAGTATTATGAGACACAAACCATTATTCTTCTGCTTCTGCTAGCAAGTATGACCATAGAGAGATTTGAACTTTACACAGCATTTGGAATAGAGGACCCAGGGTCTAATTCCAGTTTTCCAGGGTGGAGAGGCATCCATTTTAATAGTATAAATCATGAGAAAAACACCAGAAACCTAGAGCGTGTGATTGTGATGACAACTGGCTGACTCTAAGCTTCCCGAAGAGGGCAGAGTGCCTCCCTTTGAGCTAGTTCCACACTGTGGTTCTGGAATTCACTCCTGGGAGCTCAATACACTCTTCCAAATCTTCTAATGATTCATAGTCACCAGCAATAAGTCTTCATTTCTTGAGTGGACTATGTTACCTGCAAGGGCCCCTTGTCCCATGCCCTGACCCTAGAAGGTTCAAGGAGACAGACCCTTTCACATCCCACTGATTGGAATGTAAGGTGATACAATCAGAGTATTTGTGCCTTTAAAACTAGTATCCTCAGATCCTGTAACTTACTTCCAGAGATGTATCCTAAGGAAATAATCGGATGTGCTCGAAGTTTTGTTGCACAGACAATGACAATATTTGGCAGTTGTTAAAAATGTTTTAAACCATAGTGAATGACATGGGAAAATATTCATAATATCATATAAAATGAAAAAGGCAGTTTGTATGTATAATTATCTATGTATTAAATATATAAATATAATATAATAAATAAGTATTAATATAGAAATATATGTATAAACTGATTTTTTCATATATATACATATATACATATTTCAGCATTATGGGCAAAATGACACGATGCTTTGGATTTTTTTCCAGCTACTTTAGCCTTTTGGCTAAAAAAGCTAGTAGAGGGAGATGAAATACAATTGACAAAATGTTGATAATTATTGAAGCCAGATGTTGGGCACATAGAGATTCATTGTAGTTTTTTTCTTTTTATGTATATTTAAGAATTTCTATCACATAAAGTTTTAAAAGTTTAAAAAGAAAGCAACAGAAGATAAATTGCATGCATAGCATGTGCTCACTTTTATAGTGATATTAATATGCACACACATACATAGAAATGAGACTAAAACGTACATGAAGATGAGAAAGAGCAGAGGTTGCCAGGGGTTAGGAAGGAGGGCGAGATGATACAGCACAGCAGATTTTCAGGGCTATTTTTATTTATCAAACTATTCTGTGGGATACGACCATGGTAGATACGTGACATTATGCATCTGTCAAACCCACAGACCTGTACAACACCAAGTGTAAACCTTTATGTAAACTGTGAACTGTGGTTGACCATGATGTGCCCATGTAAGCTCACTGGTTGTAGGAAACGTCCCACTGCGGTGAGGGGTGTTGATAATGGGAGAGGCTGGAGGTGGAGGGGGCAGGGATTATATGGGAAATCTCTGTATCTCCCACTTCATTTTGCTGTGACCTTAAAACTGCTCTACTTAAAAAAATCCTCTGCTTAAAAAAAATACATCCAAATGTTAATAGAAGTTATCTGTGGGTGGTAGGATTAGCTTGATGTTTATTTTTGAAATTGTCTACAAGTTATTAAAATGTGTATTATAAGTTTATATGTTAATGAGTCTGTTTATTTAAAAATTTTTTAATTATTTATTTTTGAGAGAGAGAGAGAGAGACAGAGTATGAGAAAGGGAGGGGCAGAGAGAGAGAGAGAAAGAGAGAGAGAGACAGAGAGAGAGACAGATCAGAAGAAGGCTCCTGGCTCTGAGCTACCAGCACATGAGCTGTCTGCACAGAGCTCAACGTGGGGCTTGAACTCACGAACTGTGAGATTATGACCAGGGCCGAAGTCAGACACTCAACTGACTGAACCACACAGGCACCCCTAATGTTTATTTTTAAGAGAGGGATAGAGCACAAGCAGGGGAGGGGCAGAGACAAAGGGAGCCACAGAATCTGAAGACAGGCTCCAGGCTCTGCTGTCAGCACAGAGCCTGACACAGGGCTCGAATCCACAAACTGTGAGATCATGACCTGAGCTGAAGTCAGACACTTAACAGACTGAGCCACCCAGGCACCCCAACCCCAATAGGTTCTGTTTAAATGGAACTAGCTAAGATAATTTAGAAGTTACCTTTATTTGCAAGTATGCCAAATTTTGATTGGCCAGTTTGACTGGTAAACCCTGGTGGTCAAAGGGGCCTCGTAGGTCCCTTAGAACAAGGGAAAATTACTCTCAGCAAGTGTCAGTAGAAAGATCCCACACATCAGGACACAGATGAGCTACATGAAGATATGAAATCTATCATGAGGTGGCCCATAAACAGACTGGTGGGCTTGGTGGCAATCCTGTTCCACTCCAAGGAACTATAATCAGCATACAATTTCAGAGAACAAAGAAGGAGTGTGCTTATCACTTAGAATCCTAAAACCAGATCCCTTGTTTCCTGCCTTGCCTGATGGAGGCTGTGGGAATCAAAAGGGATCCTGTCATACTCAAATGGACAGAAAAATGTAAAGTGGTGTTGTCTTCTCTCCACGTAGGTCTACTTCCCTGGTGACATTATGCCTACTTTTATAGATGCTTTTCTGTTTTTCATGGTAAGTCTATATACTGAAATTCTGCATCCTATATCTGCTTCCTTGTTCATTCCACAGATGTTTGTGAAGGGCCTACCAGGTGAGGCAAAGGGAGAAATCACAGACAATTCCTAGGTTTTGGAGCTGAGATCCGGGAACAGGGAAGAGAAGACCTGGAGGTAAGGCATGCTGGGGCTGGGGGTGATGAAACAAGAGGTCTACCTTGGAGGTACAAAACGTAAAATGCCCTTTATTTATTTTTTTTTAGGTTTATTTATTTATTTTGAGAGAGAGAGAGAGAACGGCTGGGGTAGAGGCAGAGAGAGAAAGAGAGAGAATTCCAAGCAGGCTCCGGGCTGACACAGTGCAGAGCCTGACTCAAACTCATGAACCCTGAGATCATGACCTGAACCAAAATCAAAGTCTGATACTTAACCAACTGAGCCACCCAGACACCCCTAAAATGCCCTTTAGATGTGGAGGCAGATGAATGCAGGAGCCCCGTAGCTTGTGGGAGAGGATGGGGATGAAAAGAGAATACCTGGAAGTTCTGTCAGGCACACTGGTTTCCTAAGCCTACAGGGATAGAGTTCCTAGTCAATATTCAAGTTCTAACCCTACCAGCGGAGTTCAGCTGTGTCAGAAGAGTGCTAAGCTTACAGAGTACAGCAGAGGGCGCTGTGAAACCAAACTGCTCCTAAGGCCTAGGGAAGGTTTATGATGAATGAGGTCGATTTCAGCTTTCAGCATATTAAAATAATTAAGAAAGGGTCTGTACCATATCTTGGTTTGTAACCTAAAAAAAATCAGACTCTGTAATATTTTGCCTTGAAATACCACTAAATTTGTCCTGCAATACAAACAATGCAATTACCAAATATTAACAAATGGATGACTTAAGTGATATAGCTTATGATTCATAAACTTTCTTTAAATTTACAATGAGTAGCAAAGTGTTAGTGCTTCAGGAAGGATGTATTTATGCCTAACTATAGGCAGAGACGAATTCCGATAAAGTATTCTTTAAACAAGAGTTACGAATAGATAAAATACAGATAGTAATTGCACTAAATGTGTTCATTGACAAGCGATATTAGCAACATTTCCCTCCTTCCCTAACCAGATGTGATGTGCTTCTAATGATGCACATTACTCGTGGACGCAAATAACATTAAACCAAAGGAAAAAAGTAGTGAATATGCATGCAATTCAAAATTTAAAAATAAATATCGCTTCATTCACTTTGCAGCTTTCTGTAGGATTAAATGAGATAGGCTGCTGGTCTTTGTAAAACCCTTAGCACAGAACCTGGCACAAACTAGGCAGTCGATAAAGGCTAGTGCCTTTCTTCCTTTGTTCCCTTTATTGAATTATCTTCTCAGTTTACTTCTTATAAAAATATTGTGTTTCCCACATAGATGAGTAACATTAAATATCACTCTCTGTTATTGATTTGGGATGTTAGGAATGCAAAAGAGAAGATGCAGGGGCTCACGGCAGATAGAAAGCAAACTTACAACTGAGAAATCACTCTGTGGGTTTGTTGTTGTTGCTACTCGCTTTGGATAATGTGCAATTATAGAAATTTACAAAGATCCTTTTAAAGTGGGTGATGTCCTACTTTCAAAGCCAGTTCGCTCAGGCATAGATCAACTCAGAGACTGACTGTCGCCTTGCTATTGAATTCGAGCTATACTTCTGACAAGTATGACAGCCACATCATCGCTTTAATCACCCAATAATCCGCTGTGTCTCTTTATGCTAATAAATAAAACATCCTTCGTTAAATATTTCCTAGTAAGCAATAGCCGACCTGTAATCTCCACCCCTATATGTTACAAAGTAAAATGATCTAACAGTAATAAAATCCAATCAAATCATGTCTAGGAGTTTTATAGACAACTAATAGCTGCGATTGCAAAGCGCACATCAGATACCAATTGAAGGGTACTTTTCTCTTTAATATAATGTACTATGCATATTTCACTAACTGTCTCATGATATCAAATGAATTTAACAAGATGATTATGTAGGTCAAATTACTTAGTAAGTTCTTTTAAGAATGGCTTTTAGACCTATTATGACTTTTAATGGTGCAATTTGTTAAATGATTGGAATTTCTAGAATCCTGCCTGCAAGTGCCTGTCAGAGACACTTGCTCTGCCCTGGTGATCTATTTTTAAAACCTACTTCTCGCTTGTGGCAATTGAAACAAAAACGACCACCGAAGAGCGACTTCTCAAAGCTCATTCCTCATTTTCAATTATTTAAGCTACTTCTTTATCACCAAATCGTAATTTGAATATTCTACTTTCAAATAGCCTTCTGACCAAATTTCTTCCAGCTTGGTATGAAGATGTCCTGAGGGTTATTTTCTCCTCCCAGATATTTAAATGTGACCCTGCTTAATTTATCTTAGGAACTATGTACAAAATAGGTTTTACCAGAGCTTAAACTTTTAAAAGTGGTGGGCCGTTCTATAATTGTACATCTGTGACGGTAAATTTAAGGGAAAACTAATGAAATATGATTGAAATATTCGGTCTTCGCACGTGGAGTTGTCTTTCAGTATTTTTGTAGATATTTCAACTCAGTTTAAGAAAGCTTACTATTTAAGACATCTTAAGTTTTGAAAAATGCCCGTCGAAAAATCACATATATTTCATATGTTTAAAAGCCATTTTATAAAGTATTTGAAAATGACTTGATGTAATAATTAGTCTCAGACATCAACATCCTTTAAAAACTAATCTTTTGTCTTTGGTTTCTCCACACTTCACATTGAGATTCCTGTAAAACTCTAAACAGCCTTAAAATCTTAGTGCTTTCTGGTAATTCTGATCAATAGCAGAAGGCTCCACACCCCAAAGTTTGACATTCTTCTTACTGGAAAGCAGAGAACATTCTGGAGCAGAAGTTCCAGGTACAGTTGGGGGACAGTGGTTCTGTTCGTCCTCCACCCTTGGACTCACAAGATGGCCCTGGAAGAGAATCCCTCGGCCCCACGGAGCCCATGGCACAGCTTGGAAATGAGGCTAACAGCTCTTGATCCCTACTCCTTGGGGCAGTCATAAGGCTTAATGAGCTCACTGTGCACATTCTCATTTTCTCTCATGCCTTCAGTGAGTCCTAGGTAGGGGGCAGAGCAAAAGCGGAATATGGAAGTCTGCCTGCATGTCTGGGTGAAAGTCACTATAGAACAGTGTTATTTAATTTTTCTACTTCTTTCAGTTCAATGGATGCACAACATTCACAATCCTCTCTAAGCCCATCAACCACAAAAACTTAATTAGATATTATATCTCCTTGGTTTAAAATAGTATTTAATTTTACATAATGTGTTCAGCCAAAATATTAGGATTCCCTAAACAGAAATGTTCCCTCTATTTTTTCCCCTTGGGCTTTTATTTCAATTTTTTTGTAGCTTTTAAAAAAATTATTCTCCTTAAAGTATGATTTCGGCAGTTTCCCTCTGTGAAACATCACTAACTCCCCTGCTACCACTACTTAATTGAAGATGTAATCCCCACTTAGTGACTGTGCAGCCTCCCAGATACCAAGTGTGGCAATGAGTAAATATTAACATTCCCGTTAAATGCGCACTGCCTCTTATTCCTTTCCCCCCACAAATTGTCTTCCTGCTCCTCCGAGTGTCATCTAAAGTGAGATTATATTAACTGTGCCTTATACGAGGCTTAGAGCACTGGAGTTGAAATTAATGGACAAATATCCTGTTCACTTATGGAGTAAATGAACACTTGATCTTTGGGCCATACCCAGGTGTTACAGACAGGCGCGGGCGAAGAGGGCACATCCAACAAAGAATGCCACATGATGGGCTACATTAGCGTCCTTTCCTTGCTTGAGGGACAAAAAACAAAATTAAAGCAAATTTCAAAATGAATAAATAACCCTTAGAACACAACAGCTCAGGGCTGTATCGAATCCAGCCAAGACTACCCTTTTAATGATCTCTCCAAATACGTTGGCACTCTGTTTCAGTCCCTGGGAGTCTTGGTATTCGGTCCGTTTGCTTTTCTGTTCCAAAACACCTCAGTTCCATCTGTGGGGTGAACACTGAGACCAGTGTAACTGTCCCCCCACTCCAAGCTCCGTGGCGGATACCTGGTCTCTAATCCAAATAACTCGAAACAGGACCAAATTCAGTTCGGAAGTAGTTGGTTTTCTTCCGTGCTATAGACGTTGAGGACTCCCTAAAGAAGCGCTTGTTTCCCAAGTGACAGCAGGGGGCACTAGAGTCTACCACACGGAGACTAAGGCTGTCTCGCCACACTCACCACAAATTGTGTGACACACCAAGGTCAGGAACATCTCCATTAAAAAAGAAAAGAACCCCCCACCCCACCCCACCCCACCACCGCCCCTCCGCCGATTATTCCGTCTGTGTGCTCTGGTGCTGTGAGAGAGCCTTTCAGTGGGGACACACTGCTTATGCTCTGATCCGCATGGAGGTGTCTCCAGTGCGCATGTCCCCATTAGCATCGACACATTTGTGTACATAAATGCACATGTATCATTTTTTTAATCAAAACTAGAAGGGAAAATTATTACATAACAACAACCTCAATTCTACTGAGAGACCTGTCCCGGTGATCCTAAGGGGCCCTGTGAACATCTGCTCAGCATCAGTCCCCCACGAAGAAATTATTCTTCCGCTCATTTGAAAGACAGGTAAACTAACGGTCAGACTGGTACAGATGACAAAGGCAGTCTCCATCAGTGAACTAATAAAGCTTGGGAGCGCAGCTAGCCAAGGCTTTCAGCGTCAGACAAGCATTCATTTGTTATTCCAAATAGCATTTAAGGCTGACATTAGTTATGAAGGCCAAAAACCATGGTTAAAAGGCCTCTTCTTTCCTGGAGCACCTGGGAAGCGTCCAGGCCATTAAGTGTGCGCAGTGGCGGCCCTGTTTATTCAGAACGCATTTGTTACTGAGGAAGACTAGGAAATGAGTCAGATCGATTCCTGGCCCATCAAAATGTGGGAGACGGATCTAGTTGTGTCCCAAGCATGGACATTCTAGCTTTATCAGAGGGACCATCCCAGGGCTCCTAAGGGGGCAGTGTGTCCTGGGGTTTCCTGTTATAGAAGGGTCTGGAACAGATTAATTTTAGGATAAGGCTCTTGTCTGCTTTCTTCATTTGTTGGTCCTTTGCATTCTTTGGAAGGGCTCAAGGTTTCACCATTCTGCAAGCGCGGGTTTATGAGACATAGAACCATTTCTCTACAAGACAACTCCGTTTCTGTCATGAATGTGGCAGAAAGGTCATTTCAGTCAGGTCACTGTCTCTCTGGGTTGCTCTCAGTTCTGGGGGCTACAGGGTGCCAACACAAGCCAGACAGTTGTCCTCAGCCACTGTCCTGCCTGCTGGCACTCAGGGGAGGACCAGGACCCAACCTTGGTCCTGCGTCCCTGCCAGACTGTCATTCCAGACTGGCCCCACCTGGGGCATCTGCGAGTCGTTTTACATCATCCCTGTGCCCTCTGGGGGGTGGGCCACTCAGAGAGGGGGTCTCAGGCCCATCTGTCTAACTTCACAGCCATTTCTGCCATGAAATGTACTGTCTCTGCATGTTGAGTGGGATGGAGGGCCCAGGCTTCCGTGGGGACAGATTTCTCACAGCATTCTGGGTTTTCTGCCGTTCCCTTAACTCTCAACTTCTTTTTGCTCACTCCTGCTTCAGCCTGCAAGCTTCAGCCAGCTTTGCTCCATGGACTCATTATTTCCCCCTCTCAAATCCACTGCTCAGGCCTACAGTCCCACAGAGCTTAGGCTTTGAAACTCCAAGGATTTTTCTCATTCTACTGCTATCCCTTCCCTCAGGCAAAGATGCCACCTGGTCTTATTCTGCTCTAGACTGAATGAGGGAGGGGGCAGGGAAATCAGGGGTCCAAGAAAACACAGAGAGGAAAAAAGATCAATTGAAAATCCAAAATACTATCTTTGCCCATGCACAGTAAAAGCAATCATAAGATATAGAGAACCAGGGAGAAAGAACATGTAATAGAGGTAGAAAATCAAGTCCAGAGGGAAAAAGCATATAACCTACCATTCATATGGCTAACGTATTATTGAGCTTAGAATTTGTCTTTGAGCTTCCTGGCAGCCAAAGGGAAAATACAAAAGGGAGACACAGTCATGTTACACACTTGTTTTCGAAGCAGAGAAAATGTGCAAACACATAAGAGCAATAAAAAGGTTTTCTCTTCCCCTGAGTTTCAAAAGACTTGTCACTTGGGACCTTACAACGGCAGCCCCGGGGGAGAGATGAGCAACTTGACAATCAGGGTAGATCCAGAAACGAGCTGCAGGCTTTTCTGTAGTGCTAGTGGCTCCAGACCACAAGTTTGAAGACAGAGCAGAAGCGTTGCCAGGCTGCCCTGGCATCCTATCAACTAGCTTTCTGCTTGCTTTCTCTTTCCACCTCCCGCAACCTTTTTTTTTTTTTTAAATATTTCAAAGTAGTAAATGTTTGGAATTGATTTCAAAAATACAGGGGACAAAGAAAAGAAAATTAAACACCAAGAAAGAGTACAAGTAGTGAACATTTGGTCGCCCTCCTTCCCCGTGTCCCATTCCCCAGCTGCCTTCTCCACAGCAGGCTTGTACCTAGCTCCTCCTTCCTTCCAGAGTCCGTCGATGCATGTATGAAGAATATTTAGCCTTTCTCATCTTTTTTCTTTTTTTACACAAATGTAAGTTAGCCTGCACCTCCTTCTGTACTTGTTTTTTCACTCGGCAATCTATCTGGAGGTTGTTACCTGTCAGTCTGTTATTTAAATGGTTGCAGAGTATTCAATGATGTCATCATTCTCTATGTTATTGAGTCCAATCCCTATTGATATTTATTTAGATTATTTACAATCGATTGCTTTTTTAAATGGTGCTGCAATGGAATTACCTTGCACGTACTTTTTTGAAACACAAAAGTGTATCTATTGGATAAAGACCTCTTTGTGGAATCATCCAGTTAAAGTAATGGGCATTTTAAATTAGTAAAGACATTGTCAAATGGGACGGCAGAAAGGTTGAACAAATAACACTCTTCCAGAAGCCTATGAGAGTGCCTGTTTTCCCAACTCTTGCCAACATAGTGGATTGTCAACATTTTTTGCCTTGGCCAATTGGGTAATGTTGTCTTTCTTGATTGTTGGCACTGGCCATTTATCAAGGAGGAAAATTAGGTGGAGTGATGCTCGACAGTCAGGTTCGTCTAAATTATACAGACAGGACTGGATACCTCGTGTGTGGTCCACCACACAGTGAAAACCTGGAGCCTTCTGTTGAAAAATCGAGAATTCCAAGATGGCAGCAGTCAAGCAGGGAGCCAAGTGGGGGCCTCTCCCAAATGCGGGGCAACTGCACAGCTTGCAAGCCCATGAAGCTGGCCCTGCCTACAGGGAAAAAGAGAACAACGGGACACCAAATAATCATTAATCATGATAAGCTGGCGATGTCCATCAGGGCAGTAAATCATACATGAAAAAGGACAGACCAGACTGCTCTTGCACACAGCCTAAAGCTTCACAGACATGGCTATGCTTGTGTTCACAGACTCAGATCAGAGGTGTGTTGTTTTGGCATCTCAGGAAATAGAGCTTATGCCAAGAATTATTAGTTAAATCCTATGAACGTGCTCTGGTTAGAGTGGCAATCTCATAGGGTTCTGGGTAGGTAATCCTATGTTGCTATGTGCAGGTTCCCCTGAAAGCAGACTGTGAGACAAGGACAGGGGTACAAGTAATTATCGGCAGTCATCTCAGGAGACAATGGCAAGAGAGTAGGAGGTGAGACAGGAAGGGAAGTCAGCCAGTGAAAGGTGTGTTTCCACGCAAGTTCCCACTGTGGCAAGTGGTGTTCAGTGTCATGGGGGACCTCTAGGAGATGGCAGAATATGCCTCTCAACCCAGGGCCAGCACCCTGATCCATCCCCTCTCTGCCCATTGTTGGTGGAGGGCAAGAAACATTACCTCGCCGCTGGGGGGCAACAGAGCTTGTCCTCCCATGGCCAGGGTTGAAGCCCGCAGGCTGCGAGGCACAGCTGTGGACCCCAAGGAGAAGGATGGTGTAACGGAGCTGTTGGTGTCCCTGTGCCCATATTCAGTGCCCTCCCTGTGCAGTCACTACAAAGAGTCAGCCATCATAGTTACAGATGAGCTCACAGAGGTGGTAGCCCTCACATCTGCAGTGATGCAGAGGACAGACGTGCAGTGTTGAAGTCATTAGGGTAAGCATCCTCTTGCTGCGTTTGCTCCTGAAGCTCACTTTATGGCAAACACAGTCTGAGCTGCCTTATGAATGGAAGACTCAGGATGTGCTCGCTGCTGGCTGAGAATGGTGATCGCCTGTGCTGGGGCAGGGGTCGGGGGTGGGGGGCAGCCATACACAGGGGTGAGAAAGGAAGGAGCAGCCTGGAGTCTTTGCCAGATCTCTCGTGGAATAGTTTGCAAGTTGGCCATACGTTACACACAGTGAGGATTCTCCCCCTTCTAACAATTTCTCTGTCGAGACAAAACGCTTGCAGTCTCCCCCTAACTCACTGCTTCTTTTTCCGGGAGCTAGTCAACTGACCTCTCCATGACTAATCCACCCTTAATAACAGCCTTTCCATCCCCTCCTTGGTACCTGCGGGCTCCTTCGGGAGAAGTGTGTCATTCGCCACAGCTCCTGTGGTTCCCCAAAGGCCCATTTTTGGCGAGGGCAAGAAATTCTTTGTCTTTATCCTTAAAGGAAAGACTGGATGCTGAAATTCTCTTTAAATGGTGATCTTTTTGTTTCCATTGGAAAAATCTTCCCAGGGGCCTTTGATCATTGAGCATATTTTATTTTATTTTTTTAATCTTTTTATTAATATATTTTTTATGTTTTTTATTTATTTTTGAGAGACAGTGCGAGCAGGGGAGGGTCAGAGAGAGAGGGAGACATAGAATCTGAAACAGGCTCCAGGCTCTGAGCTGTCAGCACAGAGCCCGATGCCGGGCTCGAACCCACGAACCGTGGGATCATGACCTGAGCTGAATCCGGACGCTTAACTGACTGAGCCACCCAGGCGCCCCATATTGAGCATATTTTAAACAAATCAAGTAAGTAGATATGCATCTTTAACATGTCAGCAAGGCTGTTTTTAAAAAAGCCTTTCCAAAGTTTGAATCAGCATTAGCCCTGTTTGTTCTAGGAGCTGAGAACTCGGTACCATTCAAGAACGGGTCCCCATTACCTCTGGTCTCCTTCCCTGATGACCATCCGCTCTGAGTCGCCTGTCGCCTCTCTGGAGTCAGCTGGCAGTATCAAAGCCAAGACCGTATGAAGAAGGCCAGAGGGAGACAGACAGAGAGAACAGCGGGGGCAGGCGGGCAAATGCATCTGTGGTCTCGGGTATTTCTGCCAGAACCAACACACTGCTGTTTGGTGGGTTTTTTTTTTTTTTTTGCTTGTCAAGAGTCTGCTTGGAAATGAGTGTATCCAGACTGGCTTTCTCTTTCCCTGTTCAAAGTTCTTGTTGAGGAGAGCTCGGTGATGAACCCCCCCATGGTCCCAGCCCACCCTCAGCTCTTGCACTCAAGGCTCTGCATCAGTGTGCCTGTGGGTGGGCTTCTCTGCAAGTGTATTTGCAGAACGGGCTACTCCACCTCCAGAAGATAATCAGCCCTGCTATTTATCCAGCAGCTGAGCTGTGTGTGGTGGGCGGAGAGCAGCAAAGCAGGTAGGGTGGTGCCCGGATCACAGGGAAGGAAGGACGCTGCTGTACTGCAGAGAGGGTAGGAAACTTGCCCAGGGCCACAGAGCTATCTGGCAGGATGCTGGGATTTGAACCTACCCGGTCTCACTCCCACCCCGGCCTCACTGTCGCAGGTGACTGGAGCGCCACAGGGGAGTCTGGACAGCAGTCCCCTGGTCTCGATTACTCAGGCCTGCCACACCTCTACTCCAATTCTTCAGAGCTGGCTCACTTTGGAGGAGGTTTCTGGAGCCCAGGGCCATCCTCCCTCACCCTTCTGGGAGTCCCTCTTTCACAGCCTGAATCTTTAGTCCTGTTTCTAGCCTCCCCTCCAGGCCCATGTTCCCCCCCCCCCCCCCCCCCCCCCCCCCCCCCCCCCCCCCCCCCCCCCCCCCCCGCACCCACCACCAGAGGGACTTCCGCGAAGTTCAACACCCCTCCATCAGCACACACACCTTTGCATAAAGTCTTCCCATGCCTCGGCACACACGATTGCTGTCCCAGCTCCCAGCCGAGGAAGTCAGGCCCAGAACAGTCCCTTGCACTCCCAGCTGTCTTTCACGCCCTGGCCTGCCACCTTGTTCACTTCCCATTTTTGGGCAGCTTTTCCCCTGAGTCAGCCTCCTCTGCACAGTTAGCCCAACCCCGACACAGACCTCTTCCGTGTTTCTCCTTTGTGTCCCTCTGGACCCAGTCCTCACACCTACCCCCTGCCCCCCACCCTAGACATCTGTCTGCCCTGGAGAGGTCATACACAGTAGACAGTAGAGGCAGCCTTTTATTGTGATGTCTCTAGCACCGGCCACAGGGTAGGGCCTAGTGCTGGAGGAGGAGGTAGTCCGTCGAACCCAGAGGTGGAGAGATCAACTTTGATATTTGTAAGATGGGAAGGACACTGGAAGGTTTCTACTGACCCCCACTCCCTTGCCAGGGAAGATTTCAGCAGCAGGTTTTGATCAAGGAACCTGGAGATGTCACGCACAAGGTGAAAGACAGGGAGGGCATTAGGGGTTGGAAGAAAGACAAAGGAAACCAAACAGATTTCAAATGGCACCAAGTACATTTTCAAACTTCCTGCTCTAATGTTGCCGTTCTGCGCCTGACTCTCCTACTTGTCCAAGGTGACCTTGGGGCCAGGCAGGGACTTCTCGCCAGGGATTCTCCCAGGCTTCTGTCCTTTCTGCCTTCTTGTCATCTACACTGAAACTGGCCTCGTGTCTCCCACCACTGCCCAGTCCCCTCCCCGCACATTCTGCAATGCAAGTCATCCAGGGTGAGTAAATGTAGCCCAGACCTAACATGTATCTAAATTCACTCATTACTGGAAAAGCTATTGGTGTTGATGTGTAAGGACATCCATTTTAATTATGGAAAGGGACCTCCTTATCAATTATTTAGAGCCCACAGAAAAGAATACACTGAAAATAAGAGAGAAAAATTAGCTCTGTCTTTTGCCTCAAATTTGACATGGGGGTCATTATGGTACATGCACACCCACCACACTACACACACACACACACACACACAGAGGCATAAACACACAAACACTGGGGTCCACCCTTATTTTTATTCCATTCTCCAGATTCTCAGAATGCTATGTTTTTGAAGAGGGATAAAACAGCATAAATTTAAATATTGGCCGTTTGAGAAAAGCCATTGGAAAAAAAAATGTCATGAGCTGGCATAATGGATTTCAAAGAATATTTAGTTGAAGTAACTGATACCCCTCTGAACTCAAATCAGTCTGCAGAGCTAGTCAAAACAAAGTGAAAGATTGGAGATAATTATCCAAATCATAGGGTAAAAATACCTTCTGAAGCATCCCAGTAATTGAGATAAGAAGGTTCCCTGGGCATTTATCCTCTAAAGTTGCTTAGTTAAAAAGTGTCCTCAACACTTTGCACATGTAATAGCATTTTATCTTATGAGCATTTTAGGTTCAATGTATCCATGCTGGATTCTGAAAATTATAGGAAAATGCAGGACATTTTTAAATGCTTAAAATTTTGAGGTTTGAGACCTTAGTGAGTTCCTATCATTTTCTTTTCTTTTCAAAAAAAAATTTTTAATGTTAATTTATTTTTGAGAGAGAGAAACAAAGAACAAACAGGAGAGGGGTAGAGAGAGAGGGAGACACAGAATCTGAAGCAGGCTCCAGGCTCCGAGCTGTCAGCACAGAGCCTGACATGCGGCCCGAATGCACAAACCGTGAGATCATGACCTGAGCTGAAATCTGGTGCTCAACTTACTAAGCCACGAGGCGCCCCAAGTTCCTACCGTTTTCAAGGCATGGTGCCAGCTTCAGAAGAAACAAATGCTAAGTCATGCCCTGCCTTAGTCTCATAGTTCGTCTTTTGATGTCTTACCTTTTTTGTGTTTCATCATTTTTTGGTTTTTGTTTTTTTAAATCTTGATGTCCTACATGTTTAAAAAAATTTTGAAAAACTTTGAACCATATAAACTAAAAAAAAAAAGGGTTTTGGTGGTGGCACCTTGGGTCATTTTTTTTTTACCCTCACTACTCTTCCACATCTTAGACATTATTGTAACTTTTGAATTAATTCCAAACATATTTTCTTTAAGTTTTGCAAATGACCATATGATACAGTAAAAAGTAAAGGCCTCCCCCACTCCAGCAATCTTTCCTCCGCAATAACTTGAGCAAATCCTGTCAGCCTTTGGTTCTGTGCCCATATAAGGTTACATATACAAGTATTTTTTTTAAATGGGGTGTCATATACATATGATTTTGCAATTAAATTGTTTTACTTAATAATGCATTGTGGACATCTTTCCATGTCAGTAGCTATTAAGCTCTCTTCAATTCTTCTGATGGTTGCCTTTCATTCCGTAGTATGAATGATTTTATTTTATGTGACCGATCTCTACATGATGGACATATGGTTATTCCAGTGTTTTCTACTGACAGCCACTGCTGTGATGAACAAGCAGGTACACATAGCTTTGGATATTTATGCTAGTATTCCTAAAATGCCTTTTTAAAAAAATTGAGGTGAAATTCACATGACATTTAATTAACTTTTAATGTGTACAATTCAGTGTGGCATGTAGTGTCTTCACAATGTGGTGAAACGACCACCTCTCTCTAGTTCTGGAACTTTTCCATCCCCCCAGAAAGACACACCGAATCCATTAAGTAATCACTCATAATTCTCCCCTCCCCTTGCCCCTGGCAGCCACCCAGCTCTTTTCTGTCTCCATGGATTTACCTTTTCTGGACATTTCATATAAATGGAATCATACAGTGTGAGACCTTTTTGCCTGACTTCTTTCACTTAGCATAATGTTTTGGAGTTTCATCTGGGTTGCAGATGTATGGGTACTTCCTTCCTTTTAATTGGCTGGATAATATTCCATTGTGAGCACAGACCATAATTTGTTTATCCATTCACCCATTGAAGGACTGAAACCCCATCTCAGAGGGAAGAGCTGGGAAGAGCCGGGGGTCCGGACATTGACACTCACTGGTCTCAGGCATTGTGTCTCTTTCTTGAAGGAGCCTAGGCTGTTTTGCTGCAGATCCTGGAGAACTTGTGTCCAAGACTTTTTGTTGGGTTTTGTTTTTGTTTTTCTCTTTTATCCAAGAGCAAGATAAAAGAATCTTTGGCCTGCAAATGCCTTACCATGTGGAGTTTTCAAATCGAAAAGAATGTTAGAAAAGTAACTGGCTGGATCAAATTTTTATTATGCATGCTAGGAAAGAACCCTACAAAGGATTCCCACTGCTCCTAGACCAGGCCCTCAGGGGCTGGAAAAGATGGCACCGATAATAGCCTCTTATACTTCAGCCAGGGTTGTGTGGGGTTGGTGGCAGGGAGGGGGTGACGTCCTATAACCTGACAAAATATATCTACTTAGGGTCAGTATTTCTCCTGAGCACTACAAATGCAAGTTGTATTCCTCTCTCCTTCTCACTTAATGTTTTCCCTGGTTCCTTAAATCTTCAAAAAAAAAATTTTCTTTATTTATTTTTGACAGAGAGAGAGAGACAGAATGCAAGCAGGGGAGGAACAGAGAAAGAGAGGGAGACATAGAATCCGAAGCAGGCTCAGGGCTCCAAGCTGTCAGCACAGAGCCCGATGCGGGGCTCGAACTCATAAACCAAGAAATCATGACCTGAGCCAAAGTTGGATGCTTAACTGACTGAGGCTCCCAGGGACCCCTAAACCTTTTTAAAAAGCCTATTCCATGCCAAACACAGAGGATGTAAAGAAGGTAAGAAATGGCCCCTGCTGTCTGTGTCACAGTAGGGGAGAGAGACATGGAAGGAAAGAGAGTCGCCCCTCTGGGGCCAAGAGGACAGAGCAAGGATGAGCATGCACCAGCTCACCCAGATAAAAATGGGAGCATCCACTTGCTTGTCTGGATGCCCATTTGACTGACATCTGGTGCACAAAGGTGCAGAGGAATCACGGGGTTCATCGCTTCGGCCCACCAGAGTCAGTGCTGTGAAGTTTCCACTGACCTGGGTTCAAATTTGGCTCTACTCTGCAGCTGCATAACCTGGGGCAGGGGCCTTCCCCTTACAAAGGCTTCACCTGCTGACCCAAAAAACGAGGCATGGGCTGGCTGGCTGCTGTCAAGTTTAGATGTATGTAAGCACATGGCGCATAATACTCAGTGAATAACATTTGTCCTTTTCCTAGTTCCACGTCCATCCATCTTCCCCATGGCTTCTGAGCCAACAGTCACTCACAGTCCTATTCCCAACTCACCCAGGACAATGGTGCCCCAGGAAATGTCTCTGGAGGGCTACAGGCTGCCCTGTGCTCTTCTCCTACTTTGCAGAAAATTTGGTGTCTTTCAAGTTAGAGTTGGCGTTCAATGACCATTTTGTTCAGCTCCCAGCAAACCGCATTTTAAAGGCTGAGCCTCTTACCTCCAGCCAGTGCTCCCAGGAGCCCCCCAGCTCCTGAGAAATCACCCCAACCTGGCCTCCCACAAGAGGGTCGTCCTCTCCTGACAAATCGAGCCCGAAGCTGTTAAGATCTTTTCTGTTAGAACTTTTTAACGGCGTCATAAATCTTTTATTAACATTTGGTATTATACTAATTAAAACTGTTCTCTGTATGTATTATTAATTTCCCTAGCACTTCTTGCTGGGGTGACGTTTTTAGCCAGCTAAGCAGAATGTAGCACAGTAAATAAGAAGAAACTCATTTCCAGACAATTAGCCTTGCAGAAAAATAAGTTGGTTAATGGAAGGCATGATGATTACAAATTTTACCTAAATAAACAGGGTATCTTAATGGTAACTCTTCAAGCTAAGTAAACAGATTGGGGTGGTAATGTCCTAAGCAATACTTAAATGTAACAGTTTAATAAATTGGTAAATTACTCATTTCATCTTAGAACAAAATGGTAATACTGTAGTAATAACCTAGTATATATTCCGTAAATATGAAGCATTATCACTTTAGCTCTGTAGAAATCACCACAGTGATATGTCAGCATTGATCTAAAACTGCAGCATTTTATCTCAAGTTTATTACCCATTTTTGAGAATCGCTGAGATTTTCAGAGCATAATGGCAATAAAAGAAGAATTTAAAAAGCGCTTTAATGTGCATAAGTTAATCAGAGGTATCCTCGGGGGGAAAAGGAAATTTGGTAAAACATGAATTATAAGCATCATTTAAACTTACTTTGGACACTAGAGATAATAAATGGTACCATAATTTAGAAATAGCTTTTAACATCAATGACGGTAAGTACCACTTTACTGTTCATAAGAATTGCAGAGCAATGGTGCTGAGGCCAATTTTATTAGCCATTTTTTTCTTTATAAAAGCAATCCAGCCCTTTCCACAACTGAGGAGACAGGAACAAGAGTTACATGCTAATATGCAAAATGCATTTAAGTTTTTTGAAATAGAGAGTAATAAATTGTGCCAAAAGATAGAGTCTGGAGACAAATGAATGATCATTTAAAAAGAATAAGGCACTCTCATACTTTACATATTTGGGGAAACTTGATAAAAAAAAAAAAGCCAGCAAATTGTTCATACATTTTCCCATTTGCCAAAGCATGCGGTGTGCTTTCCGATCCGCGAGATGAAGCCATAAATCCCAACGAGATGGGAGATGCCGCAACAGAAATATATTTTTGTAAATTGTTGCCATTGACAAATCATTTCTAAACCATATAAAGTGCAGGTTCAACTTTCTCTTCACGGTGCCCTTCCTGCAGAGAAGCCTCAGACTCTGACCTCGGCTTACTGAGCACAGCCCGACGGGGTGGGGTTGCTGGCTGCCACTCAGCTCAAGCCGCTAGGCTCAAGCTGTGGGTGGGACCATGGCCAGGACTCACTGAACCGCCTACTAAGTGCCCGGTGCGCTGAGCATTATGGGGCCCAGGAGAAGCTTGTCTGGCATGGTGCAGGGCGAGGTTGGCAAAACCTGGCTTATGTGGAAGAAACAAATCCAAGATGTCAGCCTACACCTTGACCTTCAGGATTTAGTAACTCCAGGTTCAAGGTCTTCTGCTTTTCACCTGAAGCATTTGAGGAAAAACAAAGCAACCCACCTTGCCTGATCTTTAATTCTAAGATGCAATCGGATAACACAGACGCCCCCTCCCCTATTTTGAACATGGAAGTTTTAAAGGGGCCTAGGGTCTTCCTCAGAAGCAGCTCCTTCTGGAGGTAGGTGAGGATAGATTTCAATAATGCAGCAGGGAAGGGGACAAGGCGAGGAGGAGAAGACGACGAAGGCAATGCGGGCAGCTCCCAGCAAGGCTCTTTGCTGAGTACTTGCAGGCGGAGAGCAGGCCTGCAGGCCTTTTGTCCACCCCAACCCCAGTTTATCTATTTATGTTCATCTTACCTCCAGACACTTCATCGCTGTCTGCTCACAATATATCACTGACATTCCCTCCCGCAGAGAGAGCCCAGGAAATAGCAAGTTTGCCTGGCTTCTCTGTGGGGGAAAAGCCATGAGGCTCTTCCTGTTTTGTGCAAGAACTACACCTTCCATAACCATGGCTGCCCCATCTCCATAGAGCATTCCAACTTTGGCCAGAGACCTCAACTTTTGAAGCAGAGTAGAGCATCCTGGGCTAGTAGGTAGAGAACCGCTGTAGTCAGACAGCTACATGACCTTGGGCAAATACATGTCGCTGAGCCTTAGTTTTCTCATCTGTAAAATGGGGTTTCAAAACTGTTTTATAGGATTATGATGAGGATCCAGTGAGAATATATATGTGATGTATTGAGTATGGTGCTTAACACGTGGTAGGCACTCAGCGCATGTTGGGTTTCTCCCCTTCGTGGAATCTGAACGTCTGGATTCCAATCCACCTCCGGTTGGATTTGGTAAGTTATCCAACACCCCCAAACTCAAATTTCCTGTTGCCAAAATGGGATCTACTTTCTCTGTTTTAACAGTTAAGTGAGATCACTTGTGTAAAATGCTTAGTCCACAGCCTGGCTCACAGTAGATGTTCTGGAAATGCTTCTTAACTGTTGTTATTTAATAAACATGGACTGAGCAGTTGCAGTGTGCCAGACAGCAGCAACCCAAGTAAAGAGAAGCCCCAGAATGCAGCAGAGAAGCTGGTTACTCTTACTTAAATTAATCTAGATTTTCAACTGTCTAGAAGATTCTGTATAGGAAAGATAGTACATAGACCGGGTGAGTCAGGGCTCTAAACTCTGACATAAGGGGTTTGAATTCTAGCTCCACCACTTAATGTCTGATCCTGAGCAAGCGACTCATCTTCTCTGAGTTTGCTTTCTTTCTGGGAGGAGAGCAACAACAATTCATCTTGTGAAAATTCATCTACCCTGATAATAAGTATAGTAAATGAACCATAGTGCCTATCGTGCATCAGGCTCCTGGTGAAATGCTCAATGGATTATGTCATTTAAGCCTCAAACAACCTTGCAAGGAAGATCTGTCCTTTCAAAGTACAGACTAGGACACTGAAGCTCCGAGAGACAAGGTTACTTGTCCAAAGCCACACAGCTGGTGAGTGGTGAAACTGGGACTTTGACCCAGTCCAGTTAAAGCTCCATACACGCTGTGGGCATTTTGGTAGATTTGGTACAAGCGCACGTGTGGTTTGTCTCCTGGATATGCTACCTCTCTTCCTTGACTGGAAGTCCTCAGAGTCTAGCAGCTGAGGGCTACATCATGGGTCAGCAGCACCCCGGGGGGTTCATTAAACTGTTCGTTAGCCTGGGAGTGGAAGACCCCTGAATCCCTTAGGAATTCCCTAAGGGGAAGATCCAGTGCCTTCCGACCACCTTTAGGGGGCTCAAAACAGAAACAACAGTTTACAATACTCCTGCAAACACAACCCAGGATATTCTGATTTGTATCTCAAGTTGTTTAGGGATGATGATTTTCAAACCGGTCAGAATTCCCTCTGGCAGTCATGAAGACATTGGCTTTGATAACAAGGAGGTTTGAGGGACCTTTTTGGGTTAAAAGCCAATGAGCTGGACTCAGTCCACGAGGCTTAAAGTCCTGGCATCGGAGGACTTAGGGATGTTGCATTACTCCACACAGTCTCAGTTTCTTCACCTGTAAAATGGGGATAACAATAGGACCTATCTCCTAGGCTTCTTATAAAAGAAGGTCCTTCTGGAGGTAGGTGGGGATAGACTCCAGAGGTTGTGCAGATGTTCTCATCAAATGGAAGCTGCTAGGCCCTCTTAGCCTAGGCTTGGGATCCACCAGGAGAGAGTAAGGTGGCTGTAGCTCTGAGGGGACTCCAGGAGCTGGGGACTAGGTATGGGGCCCAATCCCTGCTCAGAGTGTCCCCAGCCTCCCACTCCAACAATGAACTTGAAACTGTAGTCATTAATAAAGGTGACCCCTCCCAGAGCCCTCTCCCTGAGTCTTCCCGGAGTTGGGTTTCCTCTCTGCTCTCCCTACCCCCTTAGCCCCTCCTTAGTTCCTTGCTCCCATTACTTCCTCGGAACAAAAGTGTGCCAGCTGTGGCGATGGAGACAGCAGATGTGAACGAGTGCTGTTTAGCATACTGGATATTCAAGGGTGCCCTTCTGAGCCCACACCATGTTCTCCAGCCCCAGGGGCTCAGCAGGTTCTGTCTATTAGCATTCACGAAGGCAGACCTTAGGGAGAGGACTGGGTCTTTTCCTGGAGCGCTGCGTATTTTCCTGCCGACTGCATCCAGACTGGCAGGGGGAAGGAGTGAATCGGTCCTGGGTAGGGAACGAAGGAGGCAAAGAGTGCGTGGCAGTCCCAGGTTCCAGGCCTTCCGGAGTTTCAGTGCATTGTGGGTAGATCCATTGATCATTAAGGCTTGACAGCAAAGCCAATACATTCCAGGTAGCGGCCCAGCGCAGGGGCCAGCTTCTTTAACATCAGGGGAGTCTGGATCAGCACAAATCTTTCTGATGACCCCGTGGCGGGTTGAACTTTTACCGGCTGCAATGTGTGACCGGGTAGGGTACAGCCAGTCCCGCAGGTGGCCAAGCGTTTGAGTCCAGAGCCGAGTTCCAGCACAAAGTGAACCTGGGCGACTCTCCTGCCTTTTCTGCCCCCCAATTTCCCTATTTGTAGGACGGGAGCACAGGATTGCTCTGAGTGGGTTGTTGGAAGGTGTAAAAACCTCCCATCAGATATTCTGTTCAAGTATGTTTTTTCTTTTTCCAGCCCACCTCCTCTCCACACCAACTGGGAGCAAATCAAACGGTCTAATAACTAACTCATTAATTGGCAGTCGGTCTGACACTTCTGAGAATAACTTCATCGAATCATTTCAACTAAAGTGAGCATCAGATATAGCCACTGATCTCAAGGTAACACCAGGATACTGGTGCGTCTAACCCGATGAAGCCAGGTCCCAATTCAGGAATGACTTCTCTTACAACGACCCCACCTTTAGTGATGGCCGGAGAAATGACCGCACTGGGGGACACTGCCCTATTCCTGCCCTTCTCTCTCAAAGGACAACACCTCCGATTAAACGCCTACATTTTTAGGAGGCGTTTAATTAGATTTCTTTCTATGAATATATTTTTAAAAGCTTTTATTCTCATAACAAGCTGATAATCAGCTGTACCATAAGCCATGGGTCTTTTATTTCCCCTGGAAGAGTCCTTAATGACTAGATAGCTCTAATATTACACATGCGGAAAACCAAAGCGCAGAGTCCACGCCGCTCGCTCAGGGCCACACAGAAAGGGAGTGACGGAGTTGAGTGGGGGAACTTCGTCCACCCGGGTGGCTCTGGGAAAGGCACCGATCACGGTCGCAATTCTGCGAGAAATTGCGAGTCCCTGACCCACAAGAAATTGTACGACTGGGTCTGGGCGTCGCTGAGAGGAGACGCTCAAACAGAGCGGATGCCTGGAAATGAGCGGCCTCGCCGCTCCCGGCGGGTTTCGCGCCGTTTCGTCGCGAGTGTTTAGAAACCTTCACGACGGAGTGCAGCCGCCTGCGCCTCGCCGCCGCTCTGCTTTTTAGTTGCGCAGAGGCCGAGCTGGAGATGTGGCGAAGGTTCCCAGGAACCATCCGCGCGGTCGCAACCCCGAAGTGGGGCCTGGCGGCCTCGGCGGGAGGTCGGAGGCCCCGTCCCGAGGCCCCTAACCCGGAGCGCCTCGCCACCGCGGCCGAGCAGACGCGCGCCGCCCGCTGCAGCCCCGGCCTCGGCCGCCAGAAGGGCGCAGCTGGCGGTCGGCCCGGCCTGAACTCGGCCGCGCGTCCTTTGGCCGCAGGTTTTCGAGAAGCGCCACAGGCCCCGACCGGCAAGGGAAGGTTGCCCGGCCCAGCGGCGCAGTGGGGCCTCCGGGTCTCACCGCCGAGCTGGGAGGGAAGCTAAGTTTTCCCGCTCCTGCTGGGAGGGCAAATGTGCACAAGCCTGGGAGGCCAGGGGCGCCGAGCGCCCCTGGAACACGCCCGGGCTGGAAGGTCCTTCAGCCCCACCGTTAACTCCCGGCCTCGTGTCAGGGTGGCCCCTAGGCCGCCTCCCCAGCCCTCACTGGGGTAAGTCTCTCTTTTCTCCCAAGTATTAGAACGGTTGGTTTGGGGGAAAGAGCGCGGCGTACGCCGCAGTCGCAGCCGCGCGACCCAGAACTAATTTCTGAACTTTTTGAGGCTTCGTTTTTCCAACTGCAAAATGGTGTGGGGCGTCCACACCCCGCAGAAAACGTGTGGGTCACCGTAAACCACACTGAGTGCAAAGCTCGCTGTCGCTGGCCGGTGCTGTACAGTTTTTTGCTGTAGGGAATCGTTCCCACTTGACCAACGAAGCAAGAGACTGGCCCCAGGGCTAGTGTCTGTCTGTCTGTCTGTTTGTCCTTGTGATCAGCTCTGCCTTCCCAGACTCTACTGGTTTTGGGGCCTCCCGGGGATAATTAGGCACAGCCTAACTCCAAGGCTTCGGGCCCGCAGCCTCGCCCCTCTTGGCCTGGGGCCTAAGCATCCCTGCCTGCGGATGTACCCCGGAAACCAGAGCACTAGGAGGGCCAGGGCGAACAATCTTCGCAGGCCGACAAGCTGCCTCTTGCCTCGAAGGGCTGTATCTGTAAAGTGGGCGTGGCTTTAAGGACCCTTGAACCGAGGCTAGGCAAGGCCACGGGGAAGGGCAGCGAGTGGAAGTCTTCAGGCTTCACCCAGAGGCCTGCTGCTTCTCATCCTTAATTCCCTCCGCGGTGGGGCTGGGCTTCCACACATACCGCTGCCTTTGGAGCCTCTGTTGCTTCCTGAGGCACAGGTGGGTCCTAAATCTGGGATGAGATTGCCAAGGAAGCGTCCATGTGAGCTTCTCAGCCTACTCCGAATTCTCTTTCGCCTACACTCAGCCTTAGGAGCGCCTGCCCGATCTGGATATTTGTGTGACCGGATTCTGCCCAGAAGGGCGGTTAGGAGTGGGAACTCCTAACAGGGCACCCAGGGGCTGCAGTCCCGCACAGCCACGGTGGAAATAACCTTCACGTTTTGCACGTCGGTTGGAGGGGGTGAGGCACTAAACACCCTTGCATGGCTCATTAATCTGTCCTTCCCTTTGGGGGTGCCCACACTGCTCTGGGTGGGAGTGGGTGAGCCACACCAGTGGGCTCAGCACCCTAACTCTGAGGGACTCGAAGTCGGTCTCTGGCTGGGCAGGGCTTGGGTGGGGAGAAGCGCTCAGAGAGTGACGGAAGCACCAGAAGCACCCGGAGCCGGAAAAAACTGTTGTCCCTGAGAGCACAAGCAACACCAGGTCCCCATCCCCAGGCTTATCTGAACACCCACCCCAGGTGAGCCTCTGGGTCAGAGACCTTTTGCTCCAGCCAGGCACCAGAGAGAAAGAAAAAGACATGTTTGTGTTCCCTGAAAGGCCCAAGAATTGAGGGCCATCCTGGCACAACAACAAAAATTTAGAAAAACAAAACCACTAAGCCTTAGTATAGAGAAAAAGATTAAAAGTGAGGGAACTGGAAAGTGACCCCAGTCCCTGAGGAAGGGGCCGCTTGGCCGGCAAAGGCAAAGAAGGTCATTCTTAGATGCTCAAGTCTCCAGCCAGATGGCCCAAGTTCCCATCCTGAAGGGGGCATTCATCATACTTTTTAGCTGAGAAAATAGAAACAGTTCAAGGAAACACCAAGAGAAGGCACCTGGAGGTCTGACTCCCTCTGCCTCTCTGGGACGTAAGTCACTAGCGACCCGGATTCCGGGTAAGGCAGCAACGACGGGAGCTCCAGTTGTGTTTCTTAGACTACCCGCACCCCTTTCTCGAGCTCTGCCAGTGTACACAATCCCGCAGCCCGCGTACTACGAAGGCGCCCAAACACCCGAGCCCCGCGGGGCGGCACTTGGTCCGGAGGGAGGAGGTCATAGCGCCTGAGGGGCAGCCCCCGAATTGGGTAGCCTCAGGAAACTAATGGGAGCTGGGCCAGGAGGAGGGCATGAAGACGACCAGGAAGGAGTGGCCGAGAGAAAGATAGAAGCAAAGAGATTCTGATTTAAAGGAGAAAACAAAAAGGACAAGAGGAAGGAAGGAGGAAGAGAGGCAGGAGAAGAAACCTAGAGAGAGGAGAGAGAACGGGAGAGCCTGAAATGGGGGGGGGGGGAAGAGACGACAAAGAAACAGTTGGAAAAACTAAAAGCAATAGTGAACGAATTACATAGGGAAACAGAAAACTGTAAAGGAAAAGCAAAAGTAACGGTAACACAGAGACCAAGAGTAATGAATAGAGTAGAAAATAGAGAACGCCGTAGAGAAAGAAGTGGAAAGACAAGAAATAAGAAAACATTTAAAAGACCTAGTAAAAGGAGAGGGGAAAATCAACGAACAAGAGGAAATGTTCACGGACGCTTGGACTATGTGTCTTGTTGGAAGGGACCACCTAACGCCCAGCGCACGATCCAGAAACTCCCAGCTTCCGAGCCGAGGTAAAGCTGGGTGAACCGGGCCTGGCCGCCGCTCTCACACCTGGGCTTATGTTCCCGGCGTTCTGGACGCCCCGCCCCTCTCGTGTCCAGTGACGCCGCCGGGGTGCGGTGACGTCACATGACGCCACGCTCCACCTGTGGTCCCACGCAACCCAAAAGGGTGCAGGTGTTCTGAGTTCGTGCCCCGCACTTACTCCTCAGACGCTGAGCGTCTGGAGACGCAGGAAGTGCGCGGATTCTGTGCACACAGCCCGCTCACAGTGCGCCCAGATCCCCCACAGCCCGTCCTTGGGTCCGCCCAGGGCCTGAGGCCTCACTGGAAAAAGGGGACGGTGGGCCGGGGGGTGAGGGCTCCGAGTTCTTAGAAGTTCGAGGTCACGGGGCCTCTCACCTCCCAGGTGGGTCCGGTCCCTGACGACCTAAACATCCGCCCAGCCGAGGCCTTTCGTTCCCAATCCTGCCTGCGCCGGCCTGCGACTTCTGGGCCTAGAGTGCCCTTCCCACGTCCGCCCTACACCGCCGGCACCCAAACTGCCGGCGGCCGGCACGCACTGACCTGCACCGCGGATCCTCCCCGGGACCCGGGACCGGGGTCGCAGCTGAGGCGAAAACCGACGAAGCTTGGAGATGTGGATACGCCCCCGCACACCGCGGCTCGGCCTCGACCGCCGAAGGGGTGGGGCGCAGGGCCGGACTCGCAGAGCATTATTGGAACGAAAACGAAATAAAAGCGGCGTTAAGTGAAATAGCTAACTTTTTTATTAAATAAAACGACTTAAATAAAAGGAACGGAAAAGGAGAGGAGTGGACCCAGCCTAAACTCAGGGTGCCCCAGCCCTGGCGCTCCCCCCAGCCACCTGGTCGGCCGTCCCTCCTCCAGAGGCCCCCGCGGGGGAAGCAGGTGGCCGGTTTCTAAAGAAAAAAAGCCAAAACTTTTATTATTTACACGTTTGGGCAAAAGTACAAAGTATAATACAGGCGCCCGGCCCGGGGGGCGGTGCGGGCGAGGGGCGGAGAAACGTAAGGCGCTTTCTTTGTCAGGCCGGGGCCTGGGGCGGGACTGGGCGCGGGGCGGGGGCTCGGATTGTGCAGCCGCGCTGAGCCCGGGCCCAGCCCCCTCCACGGCCGGCGGAGATGCGGCCGCGCCCTGGGGCCTACTCGAGCTCGGAGGCCCCTGTCCCTTTCGGCCTCGGGTCCCCTCAGCCCGGCTGGGGTCCCGGGGCGCCCCGCCGGGTGGGGGCGGCGATCCTTGGCGACGGTGCGCGCCCGTGGCTCACACCAGAGAGGTGACGGCGGGGACCTTGGAGCTGTCCTCCTCCCAGGGCTGCAGATTCTGCAGAGCAAACAGCGACGAGTTGTGCAGACAGAGAGGATCGGGCTGGATGGAGTCGTTGAGGCTCTTTTGGAAGGCGTCGTGTTGCAGCTGCAGCATGAGCCGGCTCGCCTGCTGCCGCTCCGCCTCCCGCTCCTCCGCCGTCTGCCGCCTGCACCGGGGGAGGGAGAGGGACAGCACCGTCATGCACCCGGCACTGCGGGGCCGCCGGCGGGGCCCCAGCCCTCCCGGGAGCGGAGCCCAACCGGGAGCCTCGAGGCGCAGGACCCGTCTGCACCCCTGCTGGCACTGTGCGCCCGAGGCCCGCGCGTCCGGGGAGTGGGTTGGCATCGTTTGTTTTTGTTGTGTGCCGGGCGGTCGCTGGGAGGGGACTCCGCCTGCCTCCCACCTGCACGTCCGGGTATTGTGGCTTCGCCAACAACAAAGATGTTTTGTTTTGTTTTGTTTTTGCTGGATAACAAGGGCAGAGTATGCGTGTAATTGACTGGGCCCCGCGGGCATTCGGATCGCTAGGGTCCGCGGGTGGGAGGGCTGGCTCTGTACTGCCCACGAGGTGTCCCTGGGCCAGGTCAGCCTCATCCAGTTCTCCCAGGGCCTTCTCGAACCTCTCGTCCAAAACGCGATCGCTTCGCCGTTCACGGGTTGTATAAAATAGGGATCGGATAAAAACGAGGCTGGAGTCAGGATGGGGAACCCACGGGGAATACGGAGCCCGCGCGGACTGCAGGAGGTCCCGGAGGGCTGGTGGGAGGGAGAAGGAAGAGTTCGAGAGACCCCAGGGTGAGGGTTGGGTGGGGTGGATGCTGGTGAAGGTGCAGGTGAGAGGAAACTGAGCGGCCGCAGAGGCAGAAGAAAACACGGAGAGTAGAAGAGGCGCACAAGAGCGACACAGGGATGAGAATGGAGGAGAAGCCGAGGCGCGAGAGAGTGGGGAGAGAAACACAAGCCGGCGAGAGGGAGAGGAGGGAGATAAAATTTGGGAAGGAGTGGGAAGGCGCAGCCCTGGGAGGGCGGGTAGCGGGTGGCACAGAATGGGGAGTGCGCGAGGTTGCAGCGCGGGGCAAGGTGAAGGGCGGGTGCAAGACGGGCTGAGCCGGGCCTCTCTCACCGCCACTTGGTCCTCCGGTTTTGGAACCAGGTCTTGACCTGCGCGTCCGTCATTTTGAGGGACTTGGCGAGCGCCGCCCTCTCGGCCGAGGCCAGGTACTTCTGGCGATGGAAGCGCTTTTCCAGCTCGCAGATCTGCACCCGAGAAAAGGACGTGCGCGGCTTCTTACGCTTGGGCGGTGTCCTGTTCTGGTAGGGGTGGCCGATGCGCCGGGTCACGGTGAAGGGCGTGAGCGCCGCCGCCGCTGCGGAGACACACGAGGCCCCCTGAAGCCCAGCCCGGCTCCGCTGCCGTTTCGGCCCCACGCGGACCCCGTGCCGCCCGGTGGGGCGCAGGGTGCTCCGCTATTTCGTTGGTCTCCCGCGTCCCCAGCGGCGCCAAGCCGGTTGGGAGATACTCCCCTCTTCCCCCTGGGCGTAGGCTTATTTTCCCGAAACTCCCTGATTTTCCTCCCCCTACGGTAGCACGGGGCCCCGGGCGCTGAGGCCTCCGTCGCGCTTGGGCCTCCGGAATCGTTTCCCAGAGTGGAGCATTTAGGGCGCGGCGCCTCTGGCCCCGGGAGGGCCAAGGCCCGGGGCTTGTTCGCTCGCCCTGCTCACCTGTGAAGCGGTCTTTCACGAAGCGGCGGCTGCTCTCCATCCACGGGAAATTGAGGCCGCCCAGGCTGGAGACCGTGGGCACGGAGGGCATGGCGGGCAGCGCGCTAGGCAGAGGCGGTGGCACGGCCCCGGGCAGCGGCCTGTGCGCTGGCACTCGGATCACTCCGGCGGGCGCCAGGCTCAGGTTGACACTGTAAGATCCCGGGTCTTCGAAGGGTGCGCCAAGGCCAGCAAAGGAGGCGGGCAGAGACGGGTATGTGGCGCCCGGACGGCCCCCGGGGGGCCCTCCCAGGTAGCTGGCGCCGTCGGGGCCCCGCGGGGCCGGTGCGCTGTCCTGGTCCGGGCTGTTGAGGATCTGGTCGATGCCGAAGCTGATGGGCTCATGCGGGTGCGGGGTCTGCGCGCTGGCGGGCGCCTCCATCCTGGGCGGGCGGAAGGGCTGGGCTGGGCTGGGCGGGGAGGCGGCTGGGTCCCTGTTACGGCGCGGCCATGGAGCGCCCGGCGCCTCTCGTTGCACTGAAACTTTGCCAAGAGTGCGCGGGCCCGACAGGCTCTGTGTCATCTTTCTTGAACCGAACCTGGAGTTTCCGCTGCTAATTCCTCTCCCGCCGCAGCCATTGGCTGCGATCAACAAGCCTCTCTCCTCCCATTGGCTCCTGGCTTTCAATAAAGGCCTAATTCATGGAAATAGGAGCTTAGGGACTGTTCCAAGGTGACATCATTTTAACAAACGAACAATAGGTCAAATTTATTAGCCGGGATAATGGGCGGCGGATATTAGCGCCCGAACCACAGCCTCCCAAACCCGAAATCTAACGAAGCTGCAATTAGCAGACGCTCCCCGCTCCTCCCGGCCGGGGCCGCTTCCCCGGCCGCAGCGCGGGGCAGGCCAGGGCGCTCTGCTGGTGAAATTGTCGTTTGCTGAGGGGGGTTTCGTTTTCTTCCAAATTTTTTTCATCTGGGCAAAAACCAAACCATGTGAATCCTTTCAATTGCAATGGAGTTGCAAGTCCGGAAAGACCCTATGGAATCCGCGGAGGCGTCTTGGACACTCTGCCGCGGCAGAAACAACGAAAGAAGCGCACCACCCCGCGCAAGCTCCGCGATCCCAGCGCGCCGGGTGAGAGGAGCACCGCAGCGTGCTCCGCGCTCCCGAGGACACCGACCCGCGTGGGGAGAATTCGCCCCCGCTCGGGCCAGTTTGGAGACAGTCGCTGGCTCCCGCCAGGCGGACCGAGGTGTGACTTGCCGATGCCCACGCGTGCCTGGCCCTGCTGGTTCAGGGACCCAGGGTCCCTCGGTGGGGAGCGGGAATCCAGCCCTTGAAATTCGTTGCAGGACGGACGGGACTAAGGTCGCGCATGGGGACCCGTCCATGGCACGGCAGCTGGGGGTGAATCTGGGGTGCCCGAGGGGCAAGACGTGGGAGCGGCTCATCTTTAGAGCAAATAGCGGGATTTCTTTGGGAAACAGGAGCTTCGAGCCCCTCCCGCTTCAGGCCAGCCTGGGCGCTGGACCACTCCCTCCCTGCTCCCCTCTTGCTGTCAGGAACTGTCAAGGCGGGTCCAGGGGCACCGTAGACAGGACTGGACCTCACGCCAGATAATCACCCCCAGCGGCAGCCTCAGCCGTCTCTCCTGAAGGAGACAAACAGAATCGTTTTCTACTCGCGAATTCCAAAACCATTAGGTGCTAACTGACTGCTGCACCCCTGGCCGGGCCCCTCTTGAGCTCCCTGTCTGCGGACGTGGAGAGAGCTCAGATGTGCAGTTGGCCAGAAGAGTGTTCACATTGGGTCGGTCACTTTCTAGTTCAGTGACCTTGAGAAAGTGATTTCATTCATATCTTTGGGCTTGATTTTCTTGTTTGTAAAATGGGCCATGCATGCATTGCGGAATTGTCCTTAAGTCTTGCATGAAATATTGAGAGGAGGTAGGGCTTAGGGCCTGGCACAGAGTAGGCACTGAGGGGCTGTGGCTGCCCTCCCACTCCCACCCCAGCTTGACGGTTGACCTATTGCTCTGATTGCTCTGATGATTCTTGCAGATTATTTATTTGTTTGCAGTTTTAGGTTATTTGCAGAGACTCGGGATCTTGAACAGAAAAATGTATTTGTCTATCCTCAGGGTCAGTCTCAGAGCACCAAGAAACACAGGAGGCAACATGTTGGGGGTTCTTCCTAATTTCCTAATAATCTACCCCCCCCCCCCCTGCCATGACTGGGCAGTCTCAAGATCTGCAATCTTAAGGCCTGGGTTTCTGAGTCAGGTCACCTTCCTGTCTCGAAGGTGGGGAGAATGAGGCCACTGGAAAGTGAGGGGGTGAGGAGGGCAGGGTGCCTGGGGCAAGACAAGCCCTCTGCTTCCTTGGAAATCCAAGAACCTTCCAGTGGAGCGTTGACTCTATACTGGGGGCCTCCTGTTTCTATTTCAGGCTCTGCCTCCGGTGGTTTGGGGACTGTTTGGCCCCTCATTGCCCCTCCTGGAGCCTCATTTTCCTTATTTGTAAAACAGGAAGGGTAATAGCTACCTCCAGGGTGGCAGTGAGAAGTAAATGAGATAAAGTCTTTGGACATGCCTGTGAGGATTACATAATAACTTTAATGACAACAGTTAGCCACTGTAGGTTGAGAATTTAGTGTGTGCGGGGCAGGGGGCTGGGCATTTACTTATTCCTCCCAACCATCCTGTGAGGAAAGGCTGTTATTGATCCCCCTCCCTTTTTTTTTTTTACCTGATGAGGGAACTTCAGGTCAGAGAGTTCATGCAGCTCACAGCCTCCTCTCTCCAGGGCTAGGGAGTCGCCTCGCCTGCTCTACTTCCCTTGGCCCAGGGTTCCAGGCTTGTCCTCCCCACTTCCTGGCTTTGTTAAATTGGGGTTACAAAGCCCACCCCACACAGGTATGTGGGCATAGAATTTGGGGTGCGTGGGTCGCTCACTGGCTAAGTGCCCGACTTTGGCTCAAGTCATAATCTCCTCGTTCATGGGTTCGAGCCCCTTGTCAGGCTCTGTGCTGACAGCTCAGAGCCTGGAGCCTGCTTCAGATTCTGTGTCTCCCCTTCTCTCTGCCCTTCCCTGCTCGTACTCTGTCTGTCTCAAAAATAAGTAAATTAAAAAAAAAATAAAGAATTAAAGAAAAGTAGGTGGTGTGGCCCACACTGTCCCTAGGCCATGGTGAGTGGCCCAGTGCTAAGAATTTGATTCCCACCTATGTTTACCAGCTGTGGGCTTGGGGAATTTTTCACCCTTTTTGTGCCTCAGTTCCTCATCTAGTAAAGCAACAGTACCAACATCATGGGAGAAAATGAGCCCATCCAGGTGAAAACACTCAGCACTGCAAGGCTTGGGACAGAATTCTGCCTTGCCACACGGGTCCCAGCTTTCTGAGATGCCTAGTTTCTGGGTCATCCAACAGTAGGCGCTTCCGGCCACTGATAGCAACTCCCCACCCCATCCCCACCTTTCCAAACCGGACTGAGCAGAGTGGTTAGCTAGCTCAGGAAGGGGAGTAAATGGGGCAGATAGTGGTCCCTGGGACAGGGGTTCTCAAAGTGTGTGCCAGGACCAGCAGCAGCCACCCCACCTGGGACTTTGTTAGAATTGCAAAGTCTTGGACCCTTGCCCAGACCTCCTGAATCAGAAACTCAAGGGTAGGGCGAGGCAATCTGCTTTAACAAGCCCTCCAGGTGATTCTGATGCATACTCACATTCAGAAGCCAGTGCCCAGAATATTGTCCATTTCATCCAAGTTCTCGAATTCCTTGTTACAATGTTGTGGGAAGATTCTTTCGTAATTGGAAACTCTCATGCGAATCTGAGCTAGCGTCCTCTGCTCTCCATTCTCAGTGTTACTCAGCTGTGTCTTCTCTTATCATATTTGCCGAAGGTTGGTATGTTTTGCTGGCTTAAAGAGAAGACTTTTATTTCCTTATCTTCTTTTTTATGTCATCTCTTTGAGGAATGTTTTGATTTAGTTTTACTATTTTTCTTCTTTGTTGAGGTGAAAATCTAGTTAATTTTTTCAACCTTTCTTTTTTTTTAAAGAAATATATAAAAGGTCATAAATTTACCTCTAAACACCTTTTGCCCAAATACGTTTTGATGCATATTTGGTGTTCCTGTGATCATAGATTTTTGCTGTCCCTTCTTGCCTGCCATCAGTTGAACGATGACAGACACATATGCACATGACCAAGAAGAGAGATGAATATTCTAAGAACTGGGGTCATAGGGGCCAGAAAGATTTCCGAGTGCATTGCATTGCATTGTATCTTCTTCCCCATGGAGAAGCCGGGAGGACCGTTGAGCTGGTGGAGGCCTTGCTGGGAGGCGACATCCAGGAGAGAGGGGTGGGGGATAGGATGTTGGAATGCCCAACTGCCCATGTGTTGGAGGCTGGGTTAGTCCAGTCTCGTTCTGTCTGATTTCTTGTGTGAATTGGACTCAATTTCCCTATCTATGAAATGGGCTAGAGAGTGAATCAGGGCTCTTAAACATATGTGAGTCAGCAATCCTATTTGAAGGGTTGATGATGAAAATGTTATGGACTACTTCCATAGACAAAGACACACACACATAATTTGGCACACATACCACGTCACAGGTTGCTTACCTGTCTACCTTCCACTCTTGGTTCACATACCCGAGTTCAAAGTCTCTGCGGCCTCTTGCAGTTCTCAGGATGGAAGGCTCTAAAGACACCCACCCAAATGGATTCACTCGTTCATTCAGTTATTCAACACATATGTACTGAGAACCTGTTCAAATTTTCTGGACCATGTCCCAACTTTGGGGCTCAGTTTGCCCATCTGTTAGCAGCCCATCTGTTAATAGGAGTAAGGCAGTTTGAGCTCTTTGTAGCTGCCTCCCCACAATGGGAAGAGCCAAGGAAGGGACCTTCCTGAGGAGTCCTGCAAGGGCCCAGGACTGCCAGCCGGAGGAAGGCAAAGGCCACCTGGTAGTGTATGGTCTCTGTGTCCCCCTCCCCTGGCACCGGTCACGTGACTCAAGGACGAGTGGTTTAGGGAAGTGAATCTCTCACCCAGGGGCATGCAGCTGAGAAGGCTGGAGTTGGGGGTTTGAACCCAGGACTATCTTGACTCCAGAATCCGTATTTTCCTTTTTACCTCATTCTCCCATTTCTACTCGGGGAGCCTGGGAGCCTGAGGTTAGGGCTGAGCAGGCAGGGAAAATCAGTGGAGGAGCTGGGTGAAGGTGCTCGGAAGAAGAGGGGTGAGGGCTGGCCATGGTGGGTTCCCCTCTGTCTCCTCTGCTAGCTTGAGGGCTCCTTCAGGACAGAACAGTGTTGGCAGTATTTTATTCCATGTCTTGGGGCTGGGCCCACTGGAGTACACAGCTAGGTCAGATGAAGGGATAGGAAGAGGGATCCAAGTGTGTCCGGGATTGTACATGTACGTGGCTCAGCATTCACTTTCCCCAGCTCTGCCCAAGACTGGTGCCTGTCCATCTTTGAAGATACAGATCAGTTATGGTCTCTCTGTCCATCTTCCAAAATAGCCCTCCTCTCCACCGTCACTCTCTACCCCTGTTTATTTTCATCCTTACATTCGTTGCCTTCAAAACCCATCTTATTTATCCTGTTCACCAGCTCTCTGAAGGCATAGATTTCTTCTCATACTTTGCTTTATCTGTGGTAGTTGAATGAATGAGTGAATCCAGGATCTTTGTGCTGAGTCCAACCAGGGCCCTGGTCTTGAGAGGCAGAGAGGCTGGCAGCCGCATCAAGAAGCTGGCTGTGGGGCTGGGGGTCAGGATGGAGGGTGTGAGACAGGAAGGGAGAGGGGACAGGGGAGGCTGCAGAGGGGTGTGTGAGCAGGGACCAGGTGCAGGTGGCAGCATGCGGGGAGGCAGGGGCTGGTCAGTGCACACAGGCACAGGGGAGTGAGGACAGGCACTGAGGGCAGTCACATGTGGGGGCATCTGGGTACCCCCTAAGCTGATCCCATGCACTCGTTTCCCTCCACCACCCGTCAGCCATTTTCTCCATTTTGTGTTCTACAACTTTCCTCTCTCCCAGACAGATTCCTCTACTAAATTTGACTTGGCTTCAACACTTTGGTTGGGCAAATTACATTAAGATGGATGTTGCAGGTACCCTTTATGGTTTATTTATCGTGATACTGTTGTATCTCACGCTTATAAATAACTTATGTTATAGCTTTTGTTTGTGGAAATGTAACTTACATATTTTATTACGCTTTCTGTAAACCTCAAAAAGAATCTTGTCAAGGAAGCGCTCTTATCAGCAATCCAAACTATGGGACGTAAAAACCGACACTACCATTATTTTTTAATATGCCAAGGAGGCAGGTTACTCTTGCTGCAGTTTGAAAGGTTTGCTGTCATCGTAAACTTGCACCTCAATAAAACATTAAAAAGTCTCAAGAACGATTTTATGAAGTTCAGGGAGGAGGATGAATCGGTGGCAGAACCCCCCGGACACAGCACACGGGGAACCCAGGTGTTGGACTGGCCTTTGAGGGTGTCCGGCTCCATGTAGGGGTCCCGGAGGGTTCCAGACCCACCTCCCCATTCACTGTCCCTGAAGTCCTGTGACGAAGCACCCAGTTTAAGGGGCTATAAAGGATAAGAAACATGAGTTCTGGAGTCAGGTGGATCTGATTAAAAGTTTTTAAAATTGATTAAAAAATTTGTTTTTAATCTAGAGAGAGCTTGAGCGGGGAGAGGGAGAGATAGGAGAAACTTAAGCAGGCTCCACACTCAGCCTGGAGCCTAACTGGGCTCATTCCCAAGAATCTGGGATTGTGACCCGAGCTGAAATCAAGTTGGACGCCTAACCATCTGAGCCACCCAGGTATCTCAGGCCGACCGGATTTTGACCTGGCTTGTCCACTTATTAGCTATGTGGCCGGGGGGCAGTCATTTCGTCTCAGTTTTCTCATCTCTAAAATGGGGATAATATTACTTACTTGACATTCTTACTGGGAAACATTAATTTAAATGAGATAGCAATTTGCAATGCTCAGTGGGTGCTCAATAATAAATGTGCTCATAATTAATTTTCGCCTTGAAACTCTTACTTTCTGCTTTTAACTCAGCTTGCTCTCCTCTTTGAGTGCTCTTTCCCACGTCACTGTAAGGACCTGAGTTCTCCCAAAGGCTACTGCTGCCAAAATGCTGGAGTGACCTCCATCTAGATAGGGTTCCCATCTGCCAGATTTCTCACTTTCTCCCATTTCTCTCATCCAGACTATCCTAGTCTTTGTTCCAGGCTCAGCTCCCCATTGGTGGGTAACGAATTGTCAAGGGTCTCAGCTGATGGCTAGATGCCAGGCCTGTTTTGCATGATGAAAAAGACCTCCAGTATAGCTATCCAGTGGCACTTGTAGGTTGGCAGGGCTGGTGGAAGTGAGTCTGGGGGGCCAAGGGGACTCTCCTGGGCAGCTGGGATAATCACAAGACACAGGGACCTCGTGCCGGGTCATCCTGCCCATCCTCTAGAGGGCTGAATGGAAAGCACAGAACAATGGAAACATCTGGAATGTAAGAGGATCCAACTTTCTCAGGGTCAGGTTCTTCAGTCAGTGTGGTAGGCAAACAGTGAGCAAACTCAGAATACCTTCGTGTTGTTTCTTGCTTATCAGTTGGAGCAGTTGGCTCCATGTAGACCCCGCCCAGGTGACATTGCACGAAGGATTCACGTCTGCACAGCAGCCTCTGGGGGAGAATGAGATGCGGCTCCCTCTGGCCTGTACCTCGCACCTCACCCTCCCTCTGGCTCCGCAGACCTGCCTGCACTGCTTATTTCTTTCTGGTGCTGAATGTGTTACTTACACCTGTGATGTCATTCAAGCACAGGACAGATCCAACTCGTTCTCTTTCGTGTAGATTCCACAAGTTTGGGTGTGCCCTCGAATGCTTGATCTATCACCGGGATAAAGTGTCCCCCAGGGAATGGTTTCCCCAGGAGTCCTCACTATCCCTTCCCAGGGCAGGCTGTGGGTGGGGACACAGCTCCCAGACAGCTTCAGCCGTGGCGTGAGTGTGCAGTATAATGCGCCCCGGAAACACCCCAGCTTCCCTACCACCTTTCCTTCCTTAGGGTACAGAATGGAACTGCACCCTCCAAAGAAAATCAAGATTCCTTCCCAGGTTTCAAGGGAGAAACGTATAGCCACACTCAACCTCTCCAGTGTAGACTGGTTAGGAGAGCTGTGGCACGCAGCTTTGAAGATGGCTTCCAAAGATGCCTGCCTCCTGGAATCCACGCCCTTGTGTAACCCCGCCCCTTGGGTATGGGCTGGGCCTAGGGATTTACTTCCAACAGAAGACGGCAAAAGTGATGGGATGCCCCTTCTGACCTCAGCTAAGAGGCTGGACTTCCGGACTGCAGCACCGTCTCTTCGCTCTTCTGCTTCCTCTGGAAGCAAGACGCCATGTTGTGCGCTGCCCTATGGAGAGGCCCACTTGGCAAGACACCGCGGCTCTCAGAAATCTGTGAGGAACCGACTCCTAACCACGAGTGACTGTGGAAGCAGATCTTCCCCAGCTGGCCAACAATGTGGATGGCAGTCGGTGAGGGACCCTTCAGCGGAGGATCCAGCTACAGATTTCTGACCCCTAGAGACAGTGAGATGATCACTGTTGTTCTAAGCCAATGCATTTTGGGGTTATTTGTTCTGTAGCAACAGAGTTCAGAAAAGCAAATGGAAATGGATGTAAATATTAACTAGTTTCAACTCACCATTAAAAGATAATTATTTATTTTTACTTATTTGGGAAAGAGGGAGAGAGAGAGAATGACAGAGGAAGGGAGGGGCAGAGGAAGAGAGAGAGAGAATCCCGAGCAGGCTCCGTGCTGTCAGCACAGACCCAATGTGGGGCTTGATCCCACAAACTGAGAGAGATCATCACCTGAGCTGAGATCAAGAGTTGGACGCTCACGCAGGTGCCCCTCAACTCACCATTCTTAAATCCAGTTCTTCTTGGAAGAAACCAGGAATTGCTTTGAGGTGAGAGAGACATGGGTTCAGATCTTGCCTGTGTGGCCTGTGTAAGCTGTGTACCAAATATTAGCCTTACTTTTCTTATCCAAAGGGTGAGAGAAATACCATCTGCCTTCACGGGGCTCTTGAGAGGACCAAGGGGGATAACACATGGAAGGCGCCTCCTGGAATCCACGTTCTTGTGTAACCCCTCCTCTTGGGTATGGGCTGGGCCTAGGGATTTACTTCCAACAGAATATGGCAAAAGTGATGGGATGCCCCTTCTGACCTCAGCTAAGAGGCCGATACTCTGTTAAGGATTTGCTGTGTCTGTTCTCAGCCTGAGTGCTGCCTCGCAGCGTGCGCTATGAATCCCCACCACGAGCAGGCTGAGGTTGGCAGTGGGGGCAGGCCTGACAGGTCCTCTTGTGGGAGCGGCTCTCTAAGGCCAAGGCCGATGTGAAACTACCAGGTGACCTTTGGCAGTGCAGCAAAAAAAACAAGTGCACACTGTTATTTTCTTGGGAGCATTTTAATGCAGACGGTATGGTGCTTTCAGGTCCTAGAGTTTGGTAAAGAAGTGTCAGAGTAGGGGGCGCCTGGGTGGCTCCGCCAGTTAAGCGTCCGACGTCAGCTCAGATCATGATCTCATGGTTTGTGGGTTTGAGCCTCATGTCGGGCTCTGCACTGACAGCTCGGAGCCTGGAGTCTGTTTCAGATTCTGTGTCTCCCTCATTCTCTGCCCCTACGTGCACACACACACACACACACACACTCTCTCTCTCTCTCTCTCTCTCAAATATATGAATAAACATAAAAAAGTAAAAAAAAAAAGAAGTGTCAGAGTGGGACAGGCCTTCTATGAAGCACTTTTGTGAGATGAATATGCAGTCACAGGCCACCGAGAAGCAGCCATCCTCAAGTCAGACTTGTACAGATAGTTGATGTTTTATAAGGTTTAGAATTTGCCTTCTCAAGGAAAATTACATTTCCCAGTGCTAAAGAAATCTAGCAGCAGGCTAAGGCCTACTTATTCATTAAACACCAGAAGTAACCCTATCTGTAACACACATTTCCTTGATTTCCTGGGTTCACACAGAGAAGGAAAACATTTTGAGATGAACTTGGGTGATTGTGCTTTTATGTGACAAGCCTGTTGCTAACCTCAAGCATCAAGAAAGGTTTCGAGAAACACTAGTCTGAGAAACGTGATTATCACAGGAGCCTGTGGATTTACTTTGTCTTCACCAGTAAGGCCAACCTTTCATGTCTTATTAGCAATAAAGGGCACAATATTTATTACAAGCCTGAACCATGAGGACAGAGCAGTGAGCTACAAAAGCCGTAAGACAGTGGCAATCTCAAATTAATAGCCTCGTTGCAGTGTATCACAACTGGCAAGGCCGGCTTCGTGTCCTGGGTTTGGGTTAAGTTACAATCCCCACAGTAGTAAGAGTTTTTGTGGAGGGATGGAAACGCGATCCTCTGAAAATCCACGACTGTTCTGGGAGGCTCAAGAGGGCAAAGCTGTCTGGGATGTACATTTTAATTAGACACCTTCAGCTTGTCTTACAAGTTAAGTGGAGGCAGAGGACTGGGTGCCGGCACCACCCAGAACTTCTCGCAGGGGCTGCCCGACTCCTGAAGGAATATCTCTGCAGGCAGTAATTGCACAGCTTAATTCTTCTAGACCGAACCACTTCAGATTTATGCCAGTGAAAAGCAAACGTTATTTGTAAGTCATTTAATTGTGTTACTGTCTCTCAACTTTATCAGATGCTGCTGAGGCCAAGAGGGCTGCGTGCAGTCCTGTGGGAGGCTTCGGAGCGCTCCCAGGCTCGTTCTAAATGCCCACAGCTCAGAGACCCCAACGCGGCTGCTTTCAGACTCATAACAAACGACTAATTTAATGGGTTCAAATGGTATTTGTCCCAACTCAGGATCCATGTTGAAGGCAGCGTCTCCTGCACATTCACAACCTTGATTACAACAGAGTACCATTAACCAGTACACACTTAGGTTCAAACCTGGTTTATTAAGTTCTTTGGTTAAATATTGTTTCTACGCCCTTTTGGAGCATTTATAAGAACAAAGATAATGCTATTTTATAGAAAGACTGAAAACACATCTTTTGCTTTTTCAGAGCAAAGACTGAATTTACATTGTTTGTGCACTGTTATAAATTCTTATAATTAGGCCAGACTTATAAAAAGGTAGGGCTTTTGTTGTTGTTTGTTTTGAAAAATAGATTCTCCGGGGCTAGCCAACATCACTGTCCTGGGACCCGGACCCACAAGAGTCTCTTGGTAAAGGCTGCTCAGCACATGGTCAGGGAGGGCGGTCAGCTCATCATATCCAGACTGCACGGCTCGGTGCTGCCATCAGTCCGCAGCGCCTCTGCCACGTCTCTTCTGAAGATGGACAGGTTCTGGGTGAACCTGTGGAAAGAGGAAGAGAGGCCGAGGGCAGTGGGGAAGTGGAGGTTAAATGAGCCTCTGGAGGAGAAAGGCCGCTGTGGAGCTCAGGACCTTGGAGAGAGCCCCAGGTCCTGGCTGAGCTCCTGCCTCCCACCTCCACTGCCGCCCTTGCTTCTGACCACCAACACCCCCTCCTCCTCCTTCCCCTCCTGGAAAACAAGGGTTATCACCATATACACCCAGACCAAGTTGAGGGGTGCATTTTGTGGGCGTACTATTCAAAATTTTTTTTAAATCAAATTACACAGAGATGGTAAGGGATATAACGGAAAGAATCAAAGCTTATGTGCCAGGCACTGGGCTGAGTTTACATATAAATTCACTTACGCATCACAAGTCTTCCCCAAAGGTAGATATTTGTATCCTCATTTTGTGGATGAGAAAACCAGGCTTAGTGGTTCAAAATGAACGGACACTGGGCTAGATCACCAGAGTTCAAATCCCAGCTCCACCACTTCTTAACTGGGTGATCTTGGGTGAACACTCAACCTCTTGTCTTGGAGCTCAACTTGAGTGCATGGTCCAGGGAAAGCCTCTAGTCCTTGCTGGCTAGTGCTCTCTTGAACAGGAGGGCTGTTTGACATTATTTTCAGGAATTAATTGGTACTCAAATTCCCAAGCCTCAGGTGAAGCAATCACCCCCTGCCCTAGGCCCTTGGGGTGTCTCCATTCAGCAAGTCTCTTCTGCTGGCCTCGGAGGTTGCCCTTCTGAGAAGCCTGACAGGATTGTGGCATGGACAAGCAGTCAAGGGTATGTGTCTGCAGAGCCTGTCCAACTTGGTTTGTATTGCCAGAACCCAGGCTGGTGACTCCACCACACACTGCTGTGGTTACTGGGATGACTGATGATTCGCATCCCAAGTGGTGAAGCATTTGAATGTTGCCACTTTTATAAAAGGATGGGGCGGGGAGGGACTGCCCCCCAACACTTTCTCCCTCTATTGGTCAATATTATCTGTTTCCTCCATTAGAAGCTCCATGAGGCAAAAACCTTGAGCAATTAGTTCACCACTGGTATCTTCAATGCCTGGCACATAGTAGAGGCTCAATAAAATTTTGTGCTCCAGAAGAATGAACGATGGAGGCATACCTGCTAAGTCTGGTTTTCTTTCAAGTAGATCTCATTGGCAACTGTGAGACTCGGCACTTTTCAAGGTCAGGCAGAGGAAGGAACTAATATCTGCCATGGCTCCTATGTCCTAGGTACCATGCTTTACTACAGTCTGTCATTTAGATATCACAACCAATTTTGTGGGTGAGAAAACAGAGGTTCAGAGCAGTTGACTGCCTTACTCACTGCCACACAGCCGATAGAGGGCAGGGATAAGATTTAAATTGGAGTCCATCTGACCTCAAAGCTTGTGCCTGTTCAAATGCTGGGCAGGCTTCCTTCCTTGTCCCTTACAGCAGATCTGAGCTTCCTTCTTCTGACCTTTTCAGTGAGTTATTTTTCTTACCTTCGGCTGGATTATAAAGTGCGTAACGGCACAGGCTGCATTTTGTTTATCTCTGCATCCCTAAATAGTGCCTAGCATGGTGCTTTAAGAAAAGCAAATAATAATATTTACTGGATGGAAATAAACTGAGTTTAGGGTTACAAAGTGTAGCGTCCACATATGAGCTGTGTTAAGCACCAGCCCAGTTCTTTTCCACAAGCCAGAGATGTTGGGCTTATTGGGCAGTGCTTACCGGTCTCTGTTCTTGGTGGACAGGTTCTGCTCCACGCCTTCCATCAGGTTCCTGAAGCACTGGGCCAGGACCTCCTGCTTGGGGAGAGGCTGGCTGTTTATCAGGCTTGCCCTCAGTTCGCTGAAATACTGTGAGGAGACAGAACAGCCTCAGGGCCCTGACTTCAAACCTGGGCCCCAGGAGAGCTGTGGGGGAGGAGTTCTACCTGCTCTATCTGCTCAGTGCTCCTTACTCTCGGAAGCTTTGGCCCAGGCCCCACTTTGAACTTGAAGCCTTCAGAGAAAACCAAAGCAACAGATACATTCCTAGGTATAAATCATATTATCCCTTCTCATAAAAATCTCTTGCTATAATTGTTCTTTGCTCACTGAACAACTTAGGTCCTCTGTGGGGGACCGAGCACACGAAGGTCTTCCTGACTCTCCACTCATCACAGAAAGGCTGAAAGAGGAAGGGCCTTTTCAGCCTGAGGAGAAGAACTTAGAAGGGAGAACTTGGGGTGACTGAGGAAAGGCCCAGCCCCCCGACCCCAAGGCTGCATCATCATCTATAGCTTTAGTGAATCACTTGTCAAACAACCCTAGACTTTGTCCCAAGTCCCTCTCCTCTGGGTTAGGCTGGATCTGCTCTGTCTAGGCGGGGTGCTAAAGGGGCGTGTGTGGTTCTGGGAGGGCCTTCCTGCGCTAGGAGATCCGCCTGTCACACCTGGTCACAGAGAACTACACAGCCCCTTCTCCTCTGCTGGGGTCTGCTGGCTTTTACACAAACACAAGCTCTCGTGCGCACACAGCTTCTAATCACTGGAAACGGCTTAATTTCAGCACAAAGACAACATTTTGTCAGTCATGTGCTTATCCTTCCAAGCCCAAACAGCATGATATTTAATTTCCATCATACGTTAAAACAGCCCACATCAAAAACACACATAATTAATATGTAGTCAGACTAATACTTAAATATTATATATCAGAGGCATTATACTTAAACCACAATGTCTTCCTGAACAAGATTGGGAATGCACAAAACTACTTATTTTTCCCTTTTATAATGATGCAGTGACTCACACCAAATAGAAAATTATTAGTTTTTCATCCCAAACCGTGAAATATTGCCTCCATCAGTAAAGTATAATATTGTGATGTCATAAGCTTTTTCTAAACACTGAATTTGCCCTTATTCCCTCTCAATCATTTTAAAAGAACTGCTCTCTTTTATAGAGCTTGGATTTAAATCACAATAACACTGAGGGAAGATGAATGACAGTGCTATTGAATGTGGCTAAAATTGGATACTTCAGCACAGGTGAATGATGAGACAGCTCTTCTCTTTTTGATATATTTTCTTCTTCTATTAGTTTCCTTCCAAGGCTGGGATTTCAGTTTGAATTTTAATGTATGCGGCTGCCTCTAATCTCACTGTCTTTCTCCCCAGTACTATCTTATTGTATAGACAATTCATTCTCCTGAGCAGTAATGCACCGTTCCTACTGACTGCTGGGGAGCCAGGGGTGAGTTCGAGAGGAAGTGGAGGGCCCAGGAGGCAGCCCAGGGTGGGGAGTGCATTTAACGAGCTGGAGACCTGTGCTCCCAGGTGAAGGGTGCTGGCTCCGCAGTGAGTCCCTGAGGGCCACGCCAAGGTAGGGCAGTGGGATCCCAGATATAAGAGGGAGGCGCACAAGGAGCGGGAGAGCTGTTGCTCAGAATTCCCCGGAAACACAAGAGGGGAGTGAGGCTGAGCTTGAAGCACTGCTGATCAGACCCCCTGCCAAGGTGTGGGGGTGCGGGGTCCCGGGAGAGCTGGTCTTGAGGCCTCCACTTACCTGACGATCTTTGGGGAAGGGCCTTCTGGGGGAATATGGCCTTGCCCTGGGGTGCTTGCAGTCCCAGCCCAAGCTCCGTAGTTCCTTCTGTTCTTCGTGTCCCCACTTCTCCCTCCTCCCAGTGACCCCTCCCCACCATGGACCTTCCTGCGATCAACACTCACCTTCTCGTTGAGCAGGATAAGCCCCAGGAGAGGCCTGGATACTGACCACTGGTTCCGGCAGTCTTCAAAGACAATGGTGTTCATGAGGACAGACATCATCTAGAAGACAGAGGCATATGAGGACTCAGAGGTCTCCCCAGTCCCAGGTCTTTTGTGTGCTTACCTTCTACCCCTACACCTTGCCAACAGCCATGGGGGCTCTTCCTGGACAATGAGCTTTGACTCTGTGAGCCTATAACGCTGCATGTAGGAACTCTTGGCCAGCTCCCTGAGGAAGAGTTCCCACCACTGGGGTGGTGAGAACCTTCTGGTGGGCAGAAGTCAGAGGTTACAGGGCTAAGAGGATCAGTCTCTGCTTCTCAACCCTGGGACGCTTTCCTCCATGCTAAATCGCCAGATAAAAGCCCAGCTTACCTTCCTTTCTGCCTCTCATTTCACCAGAGGTCAAGTTATGAAGGGGCACGTCTCTCAGAGGGAGGGAGACGTGGCATACATTCCATGTGACCTCGGAATGTCCTGTTTTCTACCAGCTCAGGCTCATTTGTTCTTCACTGATTCACTTACTCTCCTCACTTTTACATGTACATACTTATCCATCCTCTTAAATTCAAAGTCTGCAAGACACCTAAAAGAACAGGTGTCTACCACAACCTCTACTTCTAGGGGCAGAGCACAAAGCAGAGAGATAGCCAGAAATTGGGCTGGGCCAAGTGCAAGGGTCTAGCAGCAGAGTGAGGGATGCTTCCGGGTCTCTGAGAAGTCAGGGAAGATTCCGCAGAGAAGGTACGGTTTAAGGAGGGCATTATAAATGCATTCTAGGCAGAGAGAGAGAGGCCAAAAAGAAGGCTGGGAATGAACTGAGTGTGGTGGGAGCAAGGAGGCAAGGGCCAGAGCAAGACCCCAGGGTCATGCTGCCAGGGCCCTGCTGAGGAGCCTGGACTTCATCCAAATGAACTGGGAGCCAGTGGTGGGTTAGCGGCAAAGGAGAGACCCGCTCAGATTTGCACTTAGGAAAGATCCCTCTGGGTGACATGTAGGCCGTGTACTGTAGCAGGTGACAGTACAGACACAAGCCGGAAGCCCAGCAACGGGGCTGCTGCACTAGTCTGGGGGAGCAGCAGCGAAGCAGGCTGTGCTCACCTACGTGGAGCTGACGGCATGCTCCCCTGTCCGTGGACTCTTTACCTCCTGTCTCTAGTCCTTCCATTTCTGCGGCTTCAGAGCCCCTGCCCCCAAAGAACACAGGGGAAATGGCAATTATGTGGCAAAGGCTCCCACCCACGTACCCCCTGACTGGGTCTCGGTGACGTCTGCTTTTGACGCTGCATTGGTGCAATCCAATTCGCCCTGTGATCTCAGGCCCATTACTGAACCTCTCCCTCTCTCCAGGTCACTTTCATTAGCCATAAAGAGGAAAATAATAGCCCAGCACAAGGAAGCTCCGAGAATCAAATGAGATGGTAGACATAAAAAGTGTTGCAAAGAGTAAAAAGTGCCATAAACATTTAAGGTATATGATAACAGCAATGAGCATCTTTGTAGCTCTAATCATCTGCTATCCCATACATTTTCACCATCCTAACAGTTCGGTGGGTTGCAAATGAAATCTGCCAATTCCATATTTATTGTATGTCCAGTCTCTCTGGGGAGAGGCAGGTCTTGAGCCCGACATGTTGAACATCATTTGCAGATTACATGTTTCTGTGTATAATCTAACAAGCCACCCAAGTCATAGAGCCACAAATTAAATTGACAAGCAAAACTAACAGATCTATGGAGACAGTCTAAAATATTATGGGCTTCAGGATCTGAAGGCAGAATGGATATTTTAATGGAAAAGATTAAAGTTAGAAGCACCAAACTCCTCCCGTAACTGACAAAGCATCCTGAAGTGATGTGCCAATTACTTTATACGGTTCTCCCGTGGATTCATTTGTCTGAATGCATGTATTTATGTCTGTAATAAGTAAGGGGATGCTTGAATAAAATACTTTTCTAAAAATAAAGTTGGCTAAAGTGTCTGCTTTTTGAGAAAATTGTTTTTACTCTTCTGGAAAAATTGAAATCAGTGAGGCAAATCTGCTCAAGTGGTATTGACATGGCAGCTCATTTCCAGAATTCTTCTTCTTTTTTTTTTTCCTTTCTAATAATCCTAGAAGGTATGGGGGAAGTAGCTCAAGCAATGTGGCAAATTCCTTTGGAGAAGCTGCCCCTCTCCCCATATGGAAGAATCCTGGGTGAAATGCTTAAGTACAGAATCCTGATCCGGGTAATGCAGAATCTCTGGTGGAAGGTTCTCTGCGGTTAATGACATGAACAGACGGAGACTGAAAGGAGAGAGCCCTTGGCCACTCGGCCTCAGTCCACCCCAGGGTCGTAAAGCACCCCGGGAGTTAGTATAAGGGGTGGTGGGAGTGGGGCCTCCACTCCCCCAACTTCTACTCACTTCCCACACTGTTGCAGGCTGGCTGGAATGGCCATTTTAGAGATATCCAACCACGCCTGCCTTTTCCAGGGCTCGTGTCCAAAACAGACACATTATCCACTGTATTATCCCGAGCGTCTACTCCACCCAACCAGGAAAGGGACCGTTTGGGAAGGGGAGCAGTGTGGCTTGGTCCACTTAGAAAAACCCTACTTCACATTGCCTCAGCACTTACTCCTCCTTCCTTCTCCCCACAGGCGTTGGCATGACCTTGTAGGAAGCTTCTCTCAAAGAAACAAAACCACCATGGTGTGACAGGGACGGGCTTCAGAGCCAGTTGGAAGTGAAGTCAAATCTGGCTCTGGCGCTTACCTAACCTAGGCTGCTGGGCGAGTCACTTCACTTCTCTGAGCCTTTATTTCCTTACCTATAAAGTGAGGGATTACAGTAACTGCTTGGAAGGGCTGCTGTGAGGACTGACTTCCTTCCTCCATGTCAAGCATTTTGTACTGTGTGTGCCCCCGAGGAGGCACTCAATTACGAGTATGCTTTCACTGCAACTATGGTCTCCCTCTCTGGTGTGACCCAGTGGAACTGCATGGTTCAAGGAAGCACCCCATTTCACGCCTTGATTATGTCCAGATCAGCAAGATTAGGGTCTCCTCACGATTATCTAAATTTACTAGGAGTTGCAGTGAAAAAATAATCTACCATAGGAAATAGTTCAAAAAGCAGCCCTATTTGGTCTGGCACATGTACGAGCATGGAGTCTGAATGACGATGTTTCTGCTGTTCTGAAAACTTGTAATCTTCCAAATAAAAGACAAAGCTATTACAAATGTCTGGGCTGGAGAGAGAAAACAAAGCAATGTCGGGGCGCCTGCTGGGGGGCTCAGTCGGTTAAATGTCCGACTTCGGCTCAGGTCATGATCTCGCGGTTTGTAGATTTGAGCCCTGCATCAGTGCTGACAGCTCAGAGCCTGGAGCCTGGTTCAGAATCTGTGTCTCCCTCTCTCGGCCCCTCCCCCACTTGCTGTCTCAAAGAAAAAAAAAATTTAAAAAATTAAAAACAAACAAATAAACCCAAAGTGATGTTGTGTCATCTGGATCTCTGTTCACTCCTCAGCAAGTCTCCCATGCTCCTGCCCTAAGACGCTTTGGGCCCAAGCCCGAAGCCAAGTGGACTCTGTAACCCAAACATGCTAGGTCGCACTCGCCCGACCGCAAGGTGGTAACTACGTGCTCTCACTTCAGATGCTTCCTGTTCCATCTCCTGCTGATGCAGAATAAGCAAAGCTGTGGTTTGTGTTGAATGCTCTGCTGCTAGATGCTGAGTAGGTACTCTAATGAAGCTAGAGGCCCAATAGATCTAGAAGCTGGTAGAGCAGGACAGCTGGGGTCACATGGCCTCCGTGCAGGGTTATCACTGGTAGTGAAACTAGTCTGTAAACTCCTGGGTGCGGGGACCATGAGGGACTCTTCTATGTATACCCGGTGACTAGCATGGCATCTAGCACACACCAGAGGCTTAGGAAATAGCTACTGAATGAAAGAATAAATACGTGAATGAATGAATGAATGAATGAGAAAGGATGAATCAACTATCAAGAGTGTGTAAAGAGCTAAAGAACCAAAAGAGGGTTGTATAAAACATAGAGTTCTGGCCTCGATCTCTGGCTAAAATCTGAAATGGGTAAATATCTAAATTAATACACTGTTGGGGCACTTGGGTGGCTCAGTCGGTTAAGCCTCCGACTTCAGCTCAGGTCAGATCTCACGCTCGTGGGTTCGAGCCCCGCGTCAGGCTCTGGGCTGACAGCTAGCTCAGAGCCTGGAGCCTGCTTCCGGTTCTGTGTCTCCTTCTCTCTCTGCCCTCCCACTCCCATGCTCTGTCTCTCTCTGTATCAAAAATAAATAAAACATTAAAAAAATAAAAAAAAATAAGTTAATACATTATTCACTTCCAAGGATCTTGCTTTTGTGTGCAGAGCCTGAGATCTCATCTAAAGCCCCGGGTGTCCCTCCAGCCAGCAGCTCCTGGGGACAGCCCTTCATGGGGGGCTTCCAGGTTACAAAGGGTAAAGGCTGATGCACCGTTTTCTCTACCAACAAGCATCTGCACCCCAGAAGCTATGCCCGACGAGCCGTCTCACTGCCCAAAGGAACTAACGGTGACCGTGTATGGGCAGCTCAGCACTCTAGTCAGCACGTGCTGATACGTTGTCTCTAATTTCCATTAATCTGGAAGGAGGCATTATCCCCACTTTGCAGACAAAGGATCTGATGTCCCAAGTGAGTATGCAACTTGCTCAAGGCATCAGGCTACCGGCTCTCAGGAGGTGAGGGAGAACTGAGACATGGGTGCAGGTCTGCCCAAATCTGGGTGCCATGCCCTCACCACCATCATGCCAGCCTGCTGCACTCTGGGGCCGTGTGTGAGGCCAAGCCCTCCAGCACTGGTGGCCGCGGCAGTGTGTCTGGCCCCCGCTGCAAACAGCTGGGGGTGACGGTGCGGGAGGAGCAGCTCGCTTCTGCGCATGGCTCATTCTCGCACAGTCAGTGAGCCCCCCAGACAGGCTGCCCACATGCACCTCCTCTGTTCAGCCGCCCTGCTGCCTGCTCAACACTCAGGCAGCTGCCGGAGCCCCCACAATGAGAGTCCAGGGCAGCGATGCCTGGTGCGTCTGCAGATCTTCCTGCCTCCCACCTACAGCTTTTATAAATGTGGTTAACGTATTTGCAGCCTCTCCAGATGAACAACAGTAGACGTAATTGATAGATTGTCTCTGGAAAATGGTCCGTTGAACGTTTTTCTAAAAATAACATTTTCCCTCCCACAAAAGGACCACGGACACGGTAATTTAAATTAACATCATTGAAAACATTAGTAAATTAAGCTAATTTCTTTTGAGTTACAGTGTTCCCTACAAAGTGAATACTTCTCACTGTTCGTGTTCTTGGAGCCTCCTGAATACTGTAATGAAAAACGGTTCCGCAGAGTTCTAAGAAATAGATGAAAAGATTCTAACCTTCCCTCTCGCTCCCCACCTGTATCAGAGAGACAAAAACCGGAACGTGCATGATATTATGAAACCTGATTCTGCAGGGATCAAATCCTCAACATAGTTAGGGAAATCCACCTCCTCCCTCCCTATCCCGGCCCCTTTTCTCAGGGTCACACATGTTTTAGTTACACTGTGACTCTGCTGCCTCTTGATCAGGGAAATGGAAAATGGGGATGGGACAAGCGTAATCTGCCTTGTCTGAAAGGTGGTGCAGAGAGGGCCTGAGGAGGCGGCTTTGGTTTCACAGAGAGGACAGTCAGAGGCGGCGAGAGGCCACGACGAAGCCTCCCTGTGCCCGGATCTACATGGGGCTGGGGGTGGGGGGAGACAAAGAAAGGATGGTCAGAGCTGTGCCTAAGAGGTGGCTTAATCTGTTAGGTTAGTGGCTTTCATGGAAGAGGAGTAGAATGCAAAATTACCTATCCCTCTGGCCAAGCTAGATTGTTCTGGATTTTGATGCAATGAGTTGGTGACGTCTGAGGAGCCACCAATAATAACAAACATTGTGGAGCTGCCTCTGAGTCTCAGAAATCTCTTGGTACAGGAAATCGGCCTTTCAGAAGGCCCGTAAGGCAGGAGGGGGAAGGTTCGCCCTAACTAAAAAACAATGACACAAAAACACAAAGCAAAAGGAGGATTGCCTGGATAGTGCAACAGGATCCGAGAGAGCAGAAAAACCTTCTACCCATCTCCACAGCACTTCCTCCAGAGCCCCATGCCCGGGATGGAGATCCAGGGTCTGGGAGAATCTGAACGCTGCTGAAGAAGGAAAAGCTTCCATTTTCAGGGCTTGTGGAAGTAAGGGAGTTGCTGTCATTACCGAGTGCTGTTCCTGAGGCCACGTGCATAGCAGATATTGAAATGTGATCCTCCTCAAATTAGATACTAGTCATCTTTAGGGAAAAGGAATCAATCGTTCTATCTGTCTGCTGTCTACTGAGGTGACAGCAGCGGAATGTTATAAAAAAATGAAAGCAACGGACGAATAAGTATATATTTTCCTGCCGGGATTAACTAAGCTGCACCATGTAGGTTACATTAAATCTTTTAATATCTGTACATATTAAATGCTTTCCTAAGTTCTTATTGTGTCTTCACAGCCTCATAATAGTAGCAAGTATTTGGCACTTTAAATGAAAACAAAAGTCAAGCAAAATGCAAGATGCGGTAAGCGTTGTTTTTAAAGACACAAGACTGTAATCAATTATGGGTGACCCATTCTCCTCTGGAAACTCATTTGGGAGTCCTGCCTATTTGGCCTTTGCACAATGCTAGCTTTCCTCAAAGTTAAAAAAAAAAAAGGCAAAACAATCTTTTTACCAATAAAGGAACTGCAGGACTGATTACTTCGGCTGGCTTTGGTCATATATTAGCTGCACATATTTCCACATCGAATCTAACAGCACTCTCTGCCTCCACTCTCTCCTTATGGAAAGTTATAAGACGCTTTTTCTCCAAGTGATAAATTGCCTCAAATATTAAAAAAACTCTTCCATCCATTGTAAAATCTAAGCAAATACACAACCTGGTTTTGCTGTGGTTTCAATTTTCTCCATTACCAATGTTACCCCTCATTCTCAGACCATTCACTTTAATCATAGTTTATTCGGGAAAGAATTACCTGCCAGTCTCTTGGCTTATAAGAAAGAAGATCAAGTTGGAACGAAACTTCAGGATTAATTAATTGAGAGTACTGCATGTAATGTGTCTACTCTGAACGTTACAGCGCACATCACAATGAAAACAGTTTTATTTTCCATGGTTGGAATAAATTATAATAAATAATTCATTTCAATGGCAGAGATGTACTGGAGAGCAAGAGCAACAAAATTGACTACGCTACACTGTGAGTCTCATTCTTGAATCTTCATTATCCATTTGAAACTTTTTACGAGTAGTAAATCATATTTCAAGTGGCTGCAGATCTCATAAAGCTGCTTGCTGCATTAAAATAAAACCAGAAACCTGGGGCACTGGAAGGCAGCTGGGTTTGCCACTCAGCACTGTTTGGGAGACTCTCTCTTCTCTTGCCAGCATCAAGCAGAACACTTCTCTATTTGATGTAAAAATTAGGCGTCACTTGTCAAAACCATCATCTGCATTTCCTCTGGGTAGGAATGTTGGGAAAATCTCTATGTAGAGGAATAGACTTCAACTCCAAAGCCATTTTCTTCTTATTTTTATTCCCGAGTGACACCCATACAGCCAGATTCTTGAACCTCCAATGGCCTATACTGACTTCTGGTGGTTCCTAAGTTAGGAAACATGTACAAGCTCAAGAGAGACTCCCAAAGGCACGTGTGCTATTCTGCCTAAAAAGTCCAGTCGATCTTTATAGGATGGGTAATATTTAACTTGAATTTTAAAAGATGCATATAGTGATGCCTGGGTGGCTCAGTTGGTTAAGTGTCTGACTTTGGCTCAGGTCATGATCTTGTGGCTTATGAGTCTGAGTCCTGCGTTGGGCTTGGTACTGACAGCTCAGAGTCTGGAACCTGCTTCAGATTCTGTGTCTCCCTCTCTCTTTGCTCCTCCCCCGTTCACACTCTGTTTCTCTCTCTCTCCAAAATGAATAAACATTAAAAAATAAATTAAAAAACCCCCATACATCATTAAAAAACAAAAAGATACATGTAAGCATCACCAGGGAAGAAGAATGTATTAGAAAGAGGAAATAGAAAAGACAAAGCACACAGGGCTTGGGATGTCTGAGGGATAGTTAGCCCCTGCACGGGAAGCTTCTGAGAGACCTTTCTTGAATGGAAAGGAGCAGAGCTGAGGGCAGGGAGCTGAAGGCTGGGCAGAGTCCAGGCTCTAAAAGGCCTTTGCTGCCATGCTAAATGCAGAAGTGAGTTTGGGCCAGTACCTGAATTGTAGCCTTCAAAGGATTTCCGAATAACGTTGAGCTCTGGGATCTAGAACGATGACCAATGCGAGACTGAGGCATGGCAATGATGGGCTGGGAGGCAAGGTAACATGTTGAGACACTACTGCCAAAGTCTAGGGAGCCCTGGTGAGGGCCCCGGCAAGGCTGGTAGCAGAGACAGAGAGAAGTGGTCAGAGCCCTTGGCTGCATAGCCCATCTTCTTCCCAGGCAATGACATCTTTCCAAGTGATACAACCTGCCACTGACTGTAGATAAAGTGAGAGCTTTAAGAGCATGGCCTCAAATGCAAGACCGCCAGTGGGGACGAGGGCTTGGGGGCTAGACTGCCCCTGTGGTGCTAAGTGCGGTGGAGGGGCCGCTGCTGTCCTGCAGCCCACGAGCCCGGCAGTGAACTCGGGAAGTAAGGGGCTGTGGAATGAACCCCCCAACGAGCGCACATATACACCCATGACAGTGAAGACCACAAGCACGCGTTTATATTAAGTATTCGGTGATAAAGTAAACTCCAACGGAGGCCATTCAGAATCAGGGAAGGGAATGGGAAACAGCAAGTGAACAGTCATCATGACATTTCCCAAGGAATCTCGTATTTCAAAACAGCAACAGAAGGCATAATGGCACGAGGGCATCCCACGCACTCATCAAAGCCAAGTGCGATGAATACTGTATTTCATAATAAATATATTACCCTTACATTAGGAGTTCTCATGTTTCATTGCCTCTCATCTGTCACTACATTCTCCCTCATTTCCTGAAGGGATTTAGTTAGATGAACCTAAAAATCTTCAGAACCAGCAGTGGAGGCTTACTTTACTTATGATGTTCAAATGAAGTTGTGTGGAGAGGAAAAAAAAAAAGTATTTTTGTGGCACATTCATTGGGCGCTCAGAAGCATTTTCCATTAAAGATTAGTCTAGAGTTTATGTTGCAACCACAGAGGACAGCAAGCTGCCTTTCAGATTTGAGGGTTTTTATTTATAGTCGTCGAAATGGCATAGAGTGCTGGCTGGGAGGCCAAGGGGATGATTCAAAGATGTTACTGAGATTTGGAAGCTAAGGACTGATAGGAATAGAACCTCATTCCTCGATTTACTCAGACACTTACTGAGCCCCGACTTTGCGCCAGGCTCTGTGTCCCATCCTGGGGACACAGAGAGGAACAAGGCACTGTCCCAGCACTTGAAGAGCTCACAAGCAAGTAGGAAAGGAGATGCACAGCATGATACCACAGTGCAGCGAGTGGCACAAACAGAAGCTTGCATGGGTGGCTCTAAGACACTAGAGGAGGCCAATGTACTTGGCTTCAGGGTCCGACAGACAAGGAAGGCCTCACAGGTGACACGGCGGAGCTGTTGTAAAGAATCAGCAAAGTCTGACAGGCCGTCAGTTGGGCAGAAGGGTGAGCAGGTGCAAAAGTCTGGAGAAGTATTGGGGGGGTGAAGTCTGTGGGACTGGAGAGGTGTGGGGGGCTGGTGTTGGCAGAGCAGGGTGATCAGGTAGCAGGGGACAGATCTCATGAAGGGCCTAGTAATGTGTGCTAGAGTGCACAGGCCTTCTCTTGCAGGAAGTGGGGTGCCACTGAAGCTGACTGAATCTGGCAGTGACACAGGAAAAGGGCAAAGCTGGTGTAGCTGTTCTCTAGACGGTCTGAACCCTCCTGGCCCATCTGACTCTCCCCAAGAAAATGCAGCTCTGTTCCTGCCTGGGACTGGGGGACCACAGACACGGAAGGTTACCTGCTGGGGTCCTGTGCCTCAGCCAGGACAGAGCTCGGCCCCGTCTTTGCTGGCTCCATCGCCAGTACCCTGAGGAATGGCGTTGCCATTACTTCCCTTGGCCCACAACACATAACTTAATAGTGTCCCCTGTCAGGAATGGTTCTCTTTGTCAGGAAGCTTTTTATTGATGTTCAACCTTCATTTTCCCTTTCTTAATAATATCCCATTATGCCCATACTCCATTGTGCCATGCTAAGTAATTCCCTTTCCTCTTTGGCGTTTACATCCTCCAAGTATTTATAGACTTATCAAATGCCCCATTTAGTTGTCACTTAGGCAGGCTATACATATTTAGCTTCTTTAATCTGGCCCCATAAGCCAGGCTTTCCATTCTCCTAAATCACTTGAGTTCTTTCCTCCAGGTTTCTGTCAATTTGTTTCCAGCCTCTCTGTAATACAGGGGGCTCAGGAAAGAGACAAGGCTGGGGAGGGAGGGTTTGCTCCTTCTGCGGGATAAGAACACATCGTTTGCTGAGGGCAGAGCTTTTTCCTTAGAGTGCAAACTCCAAAACTGGCCACGCCTCCGGAGGGCTATGAGCCCTACACGCTGTCTACTAGCTTTCTCTCACCCGTACACGTTTCAAGCCTCTAATATTCTCCTAGCAGCTCTCATTACATGCTAGGTGCACACAGGCGACATGTGTGTGTTGAGTGTCAGGTGTTGTCCCTCCCTCTTCATTTCTCACGCTTATTTCAAAGAAGGCTCAAAGAATTACTGAGTTCCTACTATGTGCCAGGCATGGTATAGTGGTACAGAATTGAAATGTGGTCCCTGTGGCCTTAAGAAACTCATGGAGCGTAAGTGTTTATCAATCTCTTATTGCCCACCATCAAGTTGTTTCCGTCCAATCTTAAAGGGTCTCTGAGAAAGGGTCATCATGCACTTAACTCTAATTGACGCTTTTAGTTTCCTGAGTGGAACTTCTTTGTCCTATCTAAAACTAGATGCCACATTAAGTATGGGCATTAACACAGAGCTCTTGCGTGGGATTTTCTCTCTGGTGGTTCTCTCTGGGGCCTAAGAGAGTTCTCTCCTGGCCTTGCACTTCCCATCATTCCTTCTTGGCAGTTTACTTCACATTCCGTATTCACATGACCTCAACTAAGTATGCACTTGAATGTTTTTCTTTTCCACAGTAGCGATCTTCCAAGTTATGGGGTAGGCTGAGGAGGGACAGAATGGGAAAGAGCTAAGGCAATGAGTCTTGGCTAAAGTCCTGGGGAGTCTGGACATGAGACCACGGGAGGGACTAGCTCAGGTACCTGATCCCGGGGGCCAGTTCCAGTGAGGTGCAGAATCGCCCTGGCTGAGTTGTTGGTATCTCTGAAGAGGTAATATTAACTTTGTCAAGGACACAGTTAGAAAGTAGCATCACTGGTATTCAGAGCCAGGTTCGCTGACTGGAAAATCTGTCCGCTCTAATGGTTGTAAAGCAGAAAATCCTCAACAAATACAGAATGGGCAATAAGACAGCTCTGAAGGAGGACAGAATTTCATCAAGTCTGAAAGCACTCAGTCTGCATCTTCCTAAGCACGGCAGGGGATAAAGAATTAACATGCAAAAAAGTTCTTTTTTGGTTGCCTGGAGTACTTAGGAAGAATATGTGAGGAAAAGACTGTTTGGGGACAAGAATCAGATCCACATCACACTGTGCCCCTGCCCAGTCCAGTGAGGGTGTGTGAGCTTGAGAATGCAGGTCATACAAACTCTAAGAAAGGCAGAACACGTGTGCGGGATCAGGAAGACCTAGGGAATCTGGCTGAAGTCTCAGCCTTGGGATTTCCTGGAAGGGGTACTTCTCACATTTGTTTATATGAACAGCATGCATATGTGCTCCTTAGGGACATAAAGAAGTAACCAGTACCTGTATATTGGTTTTCAAATTTTCCCCATTTACTGAGTACCCTCTCTGTGTTCGATAAGCCTGTACGCATTGGTTCACTTTGTCCTCACACCTCCCTGAGTCGAGAATCTTTTGGCCGTGAGGACAGCAACTACCACAGAAAAGACTCAGACCTACAAGGAGTGACTTGAGCACCCCCAGACTAGGCAGTGCAGGCAGGCATCTCAACAGCCGGGAACCACAGCCGGGAAGGCTGGCGGGGTCTGGCTCCGTCTCTCTCTGGGGCTGCTCTCCTTCGAGACCCTCCCATGCTGCCGCTTTTTTCTCTCGCCGTGTCCTGGCTGCTCCTCTGAGCACGTAGCAGGGAGTGGCTGCCACGTGGCTCTTGGTTTTTCAAGTCTTCAAGTCAAGTGCTGACTGACACCTTCTAAATCCAGGGGAGTTTCTGAGTCCAGGAAAGAGAACTCACTGAGCCAACCTGGGTCAAGTGCTTACTTCTTGTCTAATCAGTTCTCAAAGGAAGGGCCCTTGGCTCAGTCAAGGATTTATAACTGAATGAGTGCTGAGTGTCCCCCCTTGGCACCCTCCAGCCACACCAATCCTCTCTCTAGGTCATTTAAAAGCAGTGTTGTCAAGAACACAAGGTTCTGCTACTTACTAGCTGTATGATACCCAGTAGCTACCTGACTTCCTAAAGCTGCAATGATAATACTTTGATTATAAAATGTAGAAAAGAGTATCTACCTCACAAAGTAGAACTTTATAAATATAAATACAAATAAAAAATATATAGTTAAGTACTTAGCACAGAGCCTATGATAATTATTTCTACTTCATTTTCATCACAATCATTCATCATCATCATCATCTGAGTCTGAAGTTACTCTTCCACAGTGACCTGTTAGGTCCTAGTGACCCTGCAGGAAATAAGGCTTCTATTATAGGATGGGGGAAAAGTCTAGATCTTTTAGAAGGAGGTGTGGACATTCTTTCACTTTGGTGGTAGGGGTAAGGAAACACTTCCGTCTCAACTCTTTTCTGGTCAAGATCATCAGCTTCTTTGTGATATCCATACAAGTTTAGGACCCTCTGCTGAGCCCTGGGCTGGCTTGGGTGTGACCCAGGAAGATGATTTCAGGTGCCCTTTCCCATGTCACAGAAGCACAGCTCAGAGTAGAAAGACTGCACCTGCGTTACAACTTGGGCGTGCTGATCTGAATGACTTGTGTTTGTGAGATATGGTAACTGCTGATACCTGGGCTGTGTTCGCAGGGAGCGGGGGTGGGAGGGTGGGGGGGTGTCGGCTGCAGAGCCTCCGGGAGCAGACAAAACTAGCCCTTTAGAACATACATTGTCAGACACTTCCCCAGAGTTGGCATCAGTACTTAATCCGCGGATTAGTAATTTTCCTTGCCGAGGCTTTAAAAAAGGATTCCTTTAGTGAACTTTTATTTTGAATTTCCAACGACAGCCAATTATGCCGATCACCATTAACGGAGAGGCTAAAAACCATCTTGCTTGCTCTTTACCATATAGGGTGAGAGACTGTTATAAAGAATGCCTAATTATTATTGAGCTAAATCTGTGTAAAACTGCACTTCCCCCCATATAAAATGTTTTCTACTGTCTTACATGAATGTGAAGGAAAAGGTATGGCCGCTGTTCATTTTGTACAAGTCCTTTGCGATTCTGAGAACGTTTGCTGCAGACTAATAGCAAAACTGACTGTGCTGAACTGTAGATAAAGGAACGGTGACAGATTGTAGTCACTTTAATTCATAAAGAAAACACTTGGAGCCCCTGGGAATGCCAAATCAAGCCACCAGCACCCAGTGACTTCATGCCAAGTCACAGACTACATCATATATTTTAGTTTAAACACAAAGGCTAATGGGCACGCGACGTATTTATTTCAAGTTCTTCTTTATGAAGAGCTGGCTCCTTTTTTTTTAAATTTTAGCTCTTTGTAAAACATTATACTTCCCCTATTCTATAAACATACAAATATAATTGTAAAATGACATCATTCTGTTTTCATTTAATTACCCCTGAAATGCTTTCTATTTAATATTCATTACTCAAAAGCTAATTTAAAAGAGAAAGAGATGCGACTTATTAAAAAAGATGTACTGTCATTCACAGCAATAGTTATCTAATATACAGAAGTTAATAAAGCAGATTAATCTACAAGTCCCTTTAAGCCATTCTTGAGTTTTGAACAACTGCCTCTTTGACCTTTCACCTTCCTGCTGTGGACCAGTAGCAGGTGCCAGCTGTACAGAAATTATGGCCGCGCGTTTGAACGCAAAACCTTTTCTTACTTTGCTTCTGACCAGCAGCTGACCCTGTAGGAGTGATTGTTTCTGGTGCCGGCCTAAAGGCTACATAAACCAGGAGCAGATAAACAAAAGGCTACATATACCAGCTGCCTTGCCTAAGGGTACCATCCTAGGCTGACACCTCCACTCCTTTTCCAGCGTCCCAAATTGTTCCTTGTTTGTTTCCATACATGCATTTCATCCTTGTTATACTGTGCGAGGGACCGGAGCAGGAGAAAACCCCCTGAAACAACAACAAAAAAACCCCCTGTCCCTTGCTTCGAACTTGACTTTTGAGTATTCCATGTCAAACTGTGTTATTATGATGCTAATCTAGGCCTGATTTAGCAACTTTAATAAGAGGCTAAACCCTCTTGTAATTAGCTAATAAAATTTTATTATGTATTTTAATATTAAAAGTGTTAAAATCAAACTCTTCAAATCATACACTGGTACAGAACTAAGGTACTTAAATATCATAGCGCCAGAAAATGGGAACTTGAAAAAGCACATTGTGGCTAATTTTTCATTCTCAGAAATGTAAACATGGAATTCCTATGTGGTGGCAGGGAAAAGCTCCAACACTCTTAATTATGTGCGGGGAAGAATGAATCTATTCAAGTATGAAGCACCCAGTGCCATTTCCAGCAACAGCGTGAGATGGCTTTGACAGTTATTTCTTGGATACAAATTACACAAGTATAAAAACAATCCCCATAATGATTAAATGCAGTTATGTACATAGGAGAATACCAGTGCAAATGGTAACATATTTAAATGGTTTTTCCTTCATTAAAAAAAATTATATATGATATTAAACCATCAATCACTGAGGAGGCACAGGAGTTTAAATGTATTGTCACCGGTTGAAATAAATGACTTGGAGACTGAATTCTGGCTCACTCAATATGGTGTCTTTGCTGTTGCTTAGTCACCCAACTCTCTGCTGGTTTGGGCTACATCTGGTGGATTCCATCCCTTTCAATTAATAAGGCAAGTTATGCTATCAATGGATTACATCTTTAAACTGTGCTTAGAGGTAAAAAAAAAAAAACCCAGAACAACAACAACACACACACGTCCTAGTGACAACAAAACAAAACAACCAACACTTCTCTGTTCTGTTAGCCATTTGGAACAAAATGTGAAGTGCTTATTCCTTTCTTCACCCATGTTTAGAATGAAATTTTCTTGTGGCGCGCCAGCAGGATTATCATATGGTATATAATGGTACGCCCTCATCTTAGCCCATTACCCTTCTGTTTGTTACGTAGTGATCTATGGCGATGCTGGATTTGAAACCTAAAGCCCCCGCCCACAGACCGTAATTCTGAAAATTAACTTTTGGGGGTCTGCTTTGCAGATATTCATTGGCTGTCACAAGGGGCAGCCTCTGCTAGATGCTGTGACACGCACCAAGCTGGGGGGATCTTCGGGGAAGAAAAGGTACTCTTTAAAAACAGGTATTACAGGTCTGGTCACAATTTGATGATTCATAAAGCAAGAATAGGCTTTTATGTGAACTGATTTTTCGGTCTTAAAAAGCCATTATTTTTTCGCATTATAATTGAAATAGTCATTCAACAAGTATCTCCATAACAAAAATGAAACCAAAATGGCAAAGATAGGGTATATGGCAAAAAATGTGGACTAGAAGCATCCCTCCAAAGATGGATACATGATTTTAGGATGGCACAGATGCCATTTTAATAAACTAATGTTTTTCTATTTTAAAAATTATGTACTTTAACTTTCTAAACCAATCTTTAGGGGTAGTGGCCACAAATTCATCATTCTTAAGAGTTTTACTCCCTTCTGGGCTTTCATTATGTGGCTGTTATCTAGTTACTTTTGTCCAGCCCTGGTCCTCTCGGGTGTTCCTATTTGATCCTTAGTAATTAGACTGTGTGTACACGCACACACGCACACCCCACACGCACGCACGCACTTGACCAAACGGAACTTTAATTTTTGCCTCAAACAAATATGGTTATTCTGAAAATAAAATGTTTGGGAGGGGTTAACTGAGTTTCACTGGTTGCTTACTGCATCCGTTCTGTATGCAAAGATACAACCTAAAAGTAAATAAATGCCCTCTTTGAGTAAAGACTTATGTATACAATCAAATATAAGAGCAAAAGAACAGCATCCGTTTTCAACAACTACTCAAAAAAGTGTGCTTCATGAACTATCAAAACATCAGCAGTGCCACATGGGATGAGTGTGAGAAAGACCAGGGGTCGTGCTTTGTGTGACCTCTGTTCTGAAATCCTCTAGGATTATGTAATACGTTGGTAGAAAACCGGCAACCAGATATCCAGTGCTGGCCTGCAGAGTGTTTTTATTTTCTTGTTTTGTTTTAAATTTTTAATCAGTGGCCAACATGAAAAAACCTGGATTGCTGGTTCTCTTTGGCTGGGGGTGGGCAATCTCTATAGAGCCGGCCACACTGGGTCCCACTTTCTTACAGGGCAAGAATAAGCAGGGACTGTGTGGAGGCTGCCCCCGTTTGACGGGGGTGTGCGCACAACTTCGGTTTCTTTCCTGTCTTCCTCATTCAAGTTCTCTGCGTGGCTCTGCAGGATCTTGGTGTGTGATACTTTGCAGAATGGAAAGGATAGGGAGAGGGATGCTCAAAGGTATGGGTTTGAGACGCACCAAAGCAAGAAGCCTTCAAGAATAACCTTCAATAGAGCTAATGGTACCCAGGCGCAGTAGTAGAAGCTTCCTTTAGAAAAGAGAAGCTGTTTACGACCAGAAAGAGGTGGAAACTGGCACTCTATACTGATGAGTCAGTGGTGAGAGTCAGGATGAGGCCTGGAGATGTACCGGGTATGGGGGACGGATGTAAAACACTTGTGGCTTCCCCACATTCATTTCACAGCTGCCATATTGAGTCTATCCTAGAAAAATCAGGTTGGAGTAAACCTCAGGAAATACCTCCAAGACATTAGAGAAAAGGCACAAAGGAATGTCATGAGATAGTTTTACTATTAGACTCTGACCTTCTCAAGGATACATGTTCTATTCCATTTTATCCTCTCGCGGTCTGGCTGTAGAATTAATGAAAGGGTATGGGTGTAAAGTAAGTTAGAGGAAGGTCTGTTCACTCTGCCGTGACGCTGGGAAGCACATGACTTTGCTGTACCAGCTGGCAAAGCCACCTCCCTTTCCCTTGCCCACCACTTCCTTGGGTCACCGCCCATCTGTTTCATCCCGGCTGCGGCACAAAGTTGGGGTATAGGATGACGGCTTTAAATCACTCTACCTTAGGGATGGCCCCGGTGGGACTTACTGGAAGCTCAACTTGCCTGAGTGTAAGTGCTGAAAAAGTATGTGCCACCTCCGATTTGTAGCTGCCAACAAACTATAGCTCTGAGGTTAAGCATGTCAACTCTGGAGTTCAACAGCCCGGAATTTTAGCTTTTTTACTTACTGTGCGTCACCTTGGGAAAGTTACTTAATCTTTTTATATCACAATTTCTATATTTATAAAGCAGTGATCATAATACTAGCACTTCACAGAGACACCGCGGTGATTAAATCAAATTATGTGCATATGTAAGCAGTTTAAGCTATTGCCTGCGCATGGTAAGCACTTATGTTCGGCCAGTTACTATTTTTTCTAGAAACAAATACATAGTCCATGCACAGAACTCTGTGAAAAAGACCAAGATCGTGGCGGCACTGCAAAAAACAATTCTGTCCTGAAATGTAAGGTCCTGTTTTATACTTTTGGTGTCTACTGACCCATCCCTGACTTCCTCTAAGCACTTTATAGCCATGTTGTCCTCTGGTCCAGTGGTGAATGTCCATTTAGTTTGGGGTTTTGGTCTCAATCTACCGCCCTATTTTTGATAATAAAGTTGCAAATCAACAAGATTGAGTTGATGGGTCATGTGGAGTGCACACTTTCTATTTAGGGTTCACTAGAAATGCCTTTAATAACATTAGAAAATTGGACTAATTATTTTTTAAGAGGCTGAGAGACTTGAACGTACTTCATCTACTGAAGTGTTTCCTACTGTGAGGGTGTTGCTAAGGTTCCACAGGCCAAAATCTCGTGAGTTAAATATGCGGCTGTGTTTTCTCCTCCTTAGTCTTAGGGAATGGGACCTTAAGTGTGAAAGATGTCTTGTACAGTATGTCAAAATGTTGAGCAGTAGCTTTTCAATCTAAACACAAAAATGAAAAAAGAGCAGATGATTTCCCTTTTGCTGTAATTCACTTTGGGATGCATGTCATGAAGAGCACCATACAAAAGCAATTTTCATTGATTGACTGACTGATTGAGGAAAGGGTGAATGTTCTTTCAGCATACTTCCCTGCTGAAGTATGATTGTTATAGCTCCTGACAGCTCTTCATAATTTGTAGTTAAATGCCAGGTTGTGGTGGGGGGGGAGGTGGGGAGGGGACACAGGAGAGGAAGAGAGATAAAATCATAATTAGAACTCTTTTTGGGGTTTTATTATGGCTGACTTGTGCTAAAGAGTTACCTAGATGAGGGTGAAACAAATTCAAATCTAAATGTTCTCATTCTCTCCTTCAATGTATTTAGACTTTAGAGAATATAATTGTTAAAAATACCCTGTTAATGAGTCAGCTGCAAGATCTAATCTGTGATGCTGACAACCACACAGCCACATAGTTCTTGTTCTGCTTTTGTGAAAGCTGCTTCTCCTTCTCGAATAATTAGTTTTAAATTTTTAAAATTTATTTTTGAAAGACAGAGAGAGACGTGTGAGCAGGGGAGGGTCAGAGAGAGAGGGAGATGCAGAATCCAAAGCAGGCTTCAGGCTCTGAGCTGTCAGCAAAGAGCCCAACATGGGGCTTGAACCCACGAACCGTGAGATCATGACCTGAGCTGAAGCCGGATGCTTAACCGACTGAGCCACCCAGGCGCCCCTCGAACAATTAGTTTTAACTGAAATTCTGATGTAGAGAAGCATTCATCATCTGTGTCCTAGTCTTATAATTTGAAAAAGAATCAGTCACATCTCTGAACTGCTCCTCTAATTCTACCAAACACGTCCTGCATTTAGTGGTTTGAGCAAATCTTTCACTCTGTGATAGAACTGAATGAGTGCTGAACTACGGCTTACATATGCAAACACTTAACATGCCCAGAGATAATACTAAGAGCATTTCACACACAAATTTAATCTTCCAAATTATTGTAGCAGATCTGTGCCTAATCACTGTTACTATTGGCTTGTCTTTAAAATTGTAGTTTATCTTTCTTTAAATTTTTTTTTTATTTGAAAGAGAGAGAGAGAGAGAGAGAGAGAGAGAGCGAGCGAGCGCGCACCTATGTGCAAAGGGGAGGGGCAGAAGGAGAGAGAGAAGGAATCCCATGCAGGCTCACGCTTCAGAGCAGAGCCCAACGTGGGGGTCGATCTCTCAAACCTGGGATCATGACCTGAGCCAAAATCAAGAGTCAGGTGTTCAACTGACTGGACCACCCAGGTTCCCTTAGTTCATCATGTGAATGGCATAAACACACATGGGGAGTGTTTTCCTTAATAATGTGAACAGCGGTTAAGTCCAAGGAGTGCTGGTGAGGCGGTAATTCCTATTTGAAATAGATGCACTTAGTTATAGTAGATCCTCAAATGGACTAAATTTAATGCTAGCAAAGTTAGATTTGTTCACAGATTATGGATGATAGCTTATTTGGAGAATATTTTTTAAAACATTGAAAGGGTGCTTGGGTGGCTCAGTTGGTTAAACCTCAGACTTTTTATTTCAGCTCAGGTCATGAGCTCATGGTGGTGAGATCGAGCCCTGCAGGGGGTTCTGAGCTCAGTGTGGAGCCTGTTTAAGATTCTCTCTCCCGCCCTCTCTCTACTCCTCCCTCACTGTCTCACATTTTTAAGATAAAAAATTAAAAATTTTGGGGGCGCCTGGGTGGCTCAGTTGGCTAAGTGTCCAACTTCAGCCCAGGTCATGATCTCACGGTTCGTGAGTTCAAGCCCCGCATTGGACTCTGTGCTGACAGCTCAGAGCCTGGAGCCTGCTTCGGATTCTGGGTCTGCTTCGCTCTCTGCCCCTCCCCCATTGGTGTTCTGTCTCTGTCTCTCTCTCAAAAGGTAAATAGACATTAAAAAAACCTTTAAGTTAAAAATTTTTAAATAAAAAAACCCCACTGAGTATCTACAACCACATGACAGGTCATTATTTAATAAGCACATTTCCAGGTGAGAGGCATGCGCAATGGGCTTCCGAGGCTGGTGCGCATAAATCGAAAGGTCTGCGAGGGTGTTGGAAAACCATTTATGGGGGCTCATGCTTCATTTGCTCTGGAAGCTTGAGGAGAGAACGTTTACAATCTGGAGTGGACACTCATCACGCAGTTATGCTTCCGGCAATATACATCCAGGTTGGGGGGAAAACAGTTCAGACTGGTAAATAATTGCAGTATCATTGCATCCGTTTAGTTTAAAGAGCTGACAAACCCTCTCTAAACTCTGAGCACAATTAGTCATTAGGGTCTAGTTTTTCAGCACTGTTAAGCAATTTGTAACCCATTCCTTTTAATAGGGTTAGGCATTACTTAACCGACACAGATGCCTTGAAAACTGAAACCTCGAGTTATAAAGCAGCCACCTTGTTCATTACCTTCAGTGATAGGCAAATCATCTATAAAAACAGCATTTAATGGGCAACCAATGAATAATCAATGGCTCACTTTTCATCTGAGTGTGAAAATGAGAATAATCTAATACAGAGTCCCTCTGGTAAGATGCTGAAATCTCGAGTTCTGCTGCTCTTCAGGGCTGATTTATAAGGTCTTGGGAAGCTGATGTAAACAGATGATCAATGGGACCCATCCCTGCTCCTAATAACCCCCAACTGGCCCACTCCCTCTTTTCCAAGTCCATCCCTTCAGGCTATTAGCTCTGTCCGGCTAATTCTTCCCACTACTCCTGCCTGCTGCTTTTCTCCGGCCATCCGTTCAGTCCAGCCGACTCAGAAGTAATTTTATACGCAGCAGAGAGCGGGTAGAATTGATTTTTCACTCAGCGCTCAGTTCCCATCTGAATAATTATCAATTTTACTGCCTCATAAAGGGAAGAGTCAAAATTTCAAATCAATTCAAAAGAGCTTTTGAGACGACAGAAATTGTGCATAAGAATAGAGGTCAAAGTTGTCAGTGACCTAAGGAGGTGATGTCAGATATTACTATACCCAATAGTTGACATCAGAGGCACTCAAGATGATATAAGCTAGTGCTAATGCAAATCATATTTATGCTGACTACCAGAGACCAGTCATTAATATTTAAAATGCTATCTGAAAGCCTACATTCCAAATAAATAGAATGTATTCTGCTGTTAATAAAGATATATCACTCCTTAGTCATATGCTATAAAGTAAAGGATTACCAAGTATTATTAACACACAGAAATTACTTAAACCGACAAATGCATGGTAAATCTGAGTAAACATAAACTGGATCGTCTCCTGTGTGACCACACCACTTGCTCTGCACAGTCTGATGGTGTTTTGGTAAAATTTTCTACCAACTGAAAAGTTTCTGCCAAAGTTTATGGGACAATACTGTGATCAGGCTGAGGGACTTGGTGGTGGACTTGTCATTTGCCATCGTGGGGTGAGGGGCTGCGTCTGATTCCTGGCCAGTTCACGGGTATTTATTTTCTCCCCTGGCTCAACTTTTTCCTTGCAAAACACTGGAGGGCCGGGAACCACTCCCGACAGTACCACAGGCCATTGTGGATGGGGAGGTGGGGCAGGGGGGAGGAGAGGTACATCCAAATCATGATAGAATATATATTTGGAGGGGCACCTGGGTGGCTCAGTCGGTTAAGTGTACGACTCTTGGGTTTTGGCTCAGGTCATGATCCCGTGGTGGGGGAGCTGGAGCCCCACTTTGGGCTCCGCACTGAGGGTGTGGAGTCTGCTTGGGATTCTCTCTCTCTCTCTCTCTCTCTCTCTCTCTCTCTCTCTCTCTCTCTCTCTCTCCCCCCCTCCCTCCCTCCCTCCCCACCCCTTCCATTTCTATCCCTCCTTTGGTTGCATATGCATGAGGACACTCTCTCTCTCAAAATAATAAATAAACTCAGAATTACCAAGTAGGCCCTTGAGGATCAATGGTGTAAGTGCTAAGGCTGTTGAGCCAGACAAACCCTGTTTCACATTCTACTTTCCAGTAGATCTCTCTGCGTCTCAATTTATTCATCTGTAAAATGAGGATGATGGTATCTACACTTCAGGGTTGTTTTGGAGGTATAAATGAGAAGAGTTCTCTGAAAGTCCTCTCCTCGTGTGTTAATCTCTGTCACCACTATATAAATCAAATTATTCATATAATTGGCTAGTTACCTAATAACTAACCCATTATCTCTGTCCCACCTGATAGAAACTTTTTATGGAAAGAAACTGTCTTATGAGTCTCAGTGGCTCTTGCACCTTGTACACAGAAAGTCTTCAATATGTGTGCTACCTTTCTCTTCTTTTTTCTTTTTTTTCCTTTTTAATGTTTTTACTTATTTTTGAGAGGCAGAGAGAGACCATGCGAGCAGGGGAAGATCAGAGAGAGAGGGAGATATAGAATCCGAAGACAAGCTCCAGGCCCTGAGCTGTTAGCATAGAGCCGGAGGTGGGGCTTGAACCCACGAACTGCGAGATCATGACCTGAGCCGAAGCTGGATGTTTAACCGATTGATTCACCCAGGCGCCCCTCGTCTCTTCATTATATTACCAACACGTTGTAAAAATTCCAGGGTCATACCAAATACTCACAGGCATAAAGCACTTGGTTTAGTTACACAAAACCTTAATTACACCTCCCCACCGGGAAAATAACAGGTTACCGAGACATCACCAAAGTAAGTTTGTATAACTTCATATGAATATTAGAAAAAAATCATAGCCAGGAAGAAAACCTCTTCCATGGCCAGCTCATTCTATGTTCATCAGTTTTTCACTCAGAGTGATGCTTTCCGCGGGTGGCACGTGCCTTAAGAAGGCTAATCACCTTGTCAAAGTGTTTACATTTGCAAACCACAAACTATTATGAAGATGATCTGGCAAAAGGAAACCAGTGGAAACAGTATAAAGTATCACTTTCAAAGTCAGTGGAACTGGAGAACATCACAGTGATGGTTATCTCCATAGAAAAAAACAGCATTATTCTCTTTGAAATATTTCTGGCGCATGTTTTTTATTTTATTCATGCTGTTACTGTGATTTGCAGTCGTGAGTTTTCAAAACACAGTATTAAACTTGGACCTGACTCCTATTAGCCAGTCAGAAAACACATTTGAAAATACAGAAATTGTGGCTTTCTTACTTATCACTTAAATAATCTTGGGAATATGAACACCTGCACCTTTCTTATCTTCAATGGGAAGAATACCAACTGCAGTATGGCGACTGGAAAGTTCTCAGCAGGTGGCCTGGCACAGACTAGGAGCCCAGCAAAAGGCAGTTTCTGGACATGCAGAGTACTCCTGGGCAAACTTGAGAAGACTTAGAGGCTCCAGGAGAGAAACCAGAGGTTGACTGCTTCTAGTTCTGGCTTTGCCTTTTATTGCTCTCAGGCCTCTGAAAGAGCTATCCTTTTTTTGAATTCTAGCTTCACTGGGGTAAGGTGAAAGACTTAGCGAGGTTTCTTGAGGGCGAGCTGGTGTGCTGCCCTACCTCGCAGGAAAATACTCCTAGAGAATAACTGGTAAAGAGTCTTGGGAAGACCGTTTGCTCTAAGAGATAGTCAGGCTCTAGGCTGGCTGCTGGGAAACTCTGTTTCTTAAGCCAGGTGACCGACCACCAGTTACCTGCTGTAGGACATCTGGATTTTGCTGCATAAAATGTAATAGTCTCTGACCGGCCTGGGTAGCCTCTCTGCATCGAAGTGGCTTCTTGCCCTCTTTTGCTATGTGCTTGAAGAGGCAGGTGACGATGTAGTCTAAACTGGTACAGCAACTGGAGGAGACAACTGTATCTGTACGAACAATAAATGAGAATTCCTTCGCGTTACTAAGAGTTTTTACATCTGATGCATTATAATGCCGCCAATAAAAAAAGATCACTTTCTGGTTTCAAAGCGCTTTTATCAACTTGTAAAACTCCTTGAGGACAGGGATTTTCACCTTGCTTATCTCTTTAAACCCAGTGTCTACTACAACCGCTGGTATAAAGATGTTAGTAAGTGACTCCTGGGACCGAATTGGACAGAATTTTCCATTTGTGACCTCAACGGCTGTCCATTCAGCTCAGGTGACTTTATTAAATACCTGTTTGGTGTGAAGTGCTCCGCCGCAGAGGAAACAGGGTGTGGACTTGGTGCAAAATGCTCTTTCAGGGGAAACCCCTACCCTGGTGTCAGAGCTTGTGATTCAGTACACAAGTCACTGCAGTGCAGTATTGGCTAAAAATGAGTGACACACTGCTGTGACGATTTTGAGGAAGACATCACATTTGGGTCGGGATCAAAAAGACTTCATGAAGGAGACAGAGCCTAAGATGGGCTTGGGACAGTTATTTCAGTCAGAGACAAGGAAGGACATTTTTCAGGTGGGGAGGTTAGCACAATGCACACAGTGTGACAGGAAGGCAGGGATTCTGTGGTCAGACAGCACTGGTTTTCCAGTGACTTCTATGTTGTTACTCTGAAAGAGCCATTTAACCTTTTGAATCATCTGTAAAATACCTTGCAGAGTTGAATGAGAAGAAAACAACTAGAAAGTCTCACAATAAAAACAACTGATATTTACGGAGAGTGTACACGAAATAGTATTGTGCGTCCTCACAAGAGTACCATGATAGGAACTATTACTATCTCCATTTACAGGTGGGGGTAGTAAGGGGTTAAATGACATGTCCAATGCCACTGGCTGGATGACTGTGGGGCCACTGGCTAAAAGTAAATAAGGAGCTAAGATTCTAGATTTATACTTTTGACCATGAAAATTAAGTAGACATTAAACAAAATTAGGTAGTAAGCAAAAATATATGTAACCATAAAACACTTTCTTAAACACAATGGATTCAACAGATGTCAGTTACTACCAGTTTGCCCTCATGTTGAAACGAGGAGGGTTTGTTGAGGGTGTAGGACTTTTGGGATGAGTGAAAGAATATACAGGGAGCCGTAAGAGAGAAGGCTGACAAAGTAGTTTGGGGTCTTCCTTGAGGGCATCCAAACGTGCGCTGAGGCAGTACATTTAATTTGAAAGACAACAGAGGTGTTATTTGAGGCTTTTTTTAAAGCAAGTGAGTGACATGATGTAGCAACCATTTACTGACTATCTACTTTGTACATTAAGATTATTATTCACTTACTTCTAACAACCACTTGTATAGAGTAGGTGTTATTACTTGCGTTTTTCAATGAGAAAAATGAATCTCAGAGATAAAGAGCTTATCCAACAAAGTGCATGGTTTTGATTTATAGCATGACGCTGCCCAGATTTTTTGGCCAAAGGTGACGCATGGACATGATCCTGGGGGAGTTATGATCAGTAAGAGAAATGACGAGAGAAACAGTTAAAAACATTCAAAAATGGCAAAAGTGGTCAATGCAGATGAGGACAGTAGACTGGGAGAGTAGGGCTGGGAACCAGCAGATTGCAAACTTCCTAAGGCAATCATGAATTTCTTATTCATTTTATTAAACTCTGAAGTTTTGAGACTCATGTGCCTTTCCTAGACTAGAGGTGCAATGTTAGTAGGAAAAGCTAATCTGAGGAAGGTTTTATAGGTCTTGAGCTGTATTTAGTAATAATACCTAGAACTGATATAACACCATAGTTTACAAACTCTTTCATATAAACTGTTTTGGAGAGAAATGGCATAAGAAAAAGAAAGAGGTGGGGTGCCTGGGTGGCTCAGTCAGTTAAGCGTCTGGCTTCGGCTCAGGTCATGATCTCACAGTTAGTGGGTTCGAGCCCTGAGTCGGGCTCTGTGTTGACAACTAGCTCAGAGCCTGGAGCCTGTCTTCCGATTCTGTGCCTCTCCCTCTCTCTGACCCTCCCCTGCTCACGCTGTCGCTCTCTCTCAAAAATAAATAAAATATAAAAAAAATTAAAAACAAAGAAAAAGAAAGAGGTAGGCTTGGGGGAAAGTTTTGAAATACACAGATGAATGCTTTTAAAATAGAGGATAACGGGGCACCTGGGTGGCTCAGTTGGTTTAGCATCTGACTCTCGATTTTGGCTCAGGTCACGATGTCATGGGTTCACGAGATGGAGCCCTGTATTGGGCTCTGTGCTGTCAGCATGGAGACTGCTCGGGATTCTTTCTCCCTCTCCTTCTGCCCCTTCCTCCCTGTCTCTCTCTGTCTCTCTCTCTCCCATAAAATAAACAAATAAACTTCAAAAGTAAATAGAAAATAAAAAATAAATTAGAGGATAAGAGTAGCTGATGCAGGATGGGTAGGGATTGAATGAAGGTCTAAAAGACAGGCATGGACAAGAGTTTAGGGAGGACGTGGTGCTATGGAAGCTATACATACAAGAAAAGTGTGGTGCTAGATTTTCCTTTTAAGGGGCTCTTTTTCTTCCCAAATAAGGGTATTTGATTGATTGTTTATCTCTCCCCACTATTTGGGTTGCTTTGCAGAAAAGGAAGATTTGGTTTTGTAATTCCAGCGGGTAGTATAATGTAGTGGAAAAGATCTAGGCCAAAAAATCAGGCACAGATTGGTAGAGCTCGGTTGCTGTTCTCTTTTCCTTCACATTTCTACTTTTGAAATCCCAATCACGAAAGTAAATGGGTTAAGTAACTTAGTATCTACAAAAGGAAGCGAGCAGGAAATAGATATAGTTTCCCTCACCAGTAAAGAGCAATATGCTATCAATCATACAAAAATTATAAAGACTTCACATAGATTTGGTGACCGCATGCCATGCAGGTTGCATTAAAAGGTTCTAATCTACTGAGTCAGCTATGAAAAAGCCAGGTAAACACTTTAGACATGAAGGTTGGAACATATATCCTTGCAATAAAAGCAAGAAGAAGAGATTCCATTATGGCTGATTTATGGTTGGGGACACTGAAATGGATAAATGTTATTTTAGGGTAGATTGAAAGGTGTGGAATCATAAGGATCAAGGGCCGTTTGATCAAAAACAGAATGAATAGTGCTGTAGACTATGTATTATTATTGGTCTCCTTTATTTGCAGCTCAAGCTATTATGTGAGATTCAAATAATGAAACTCTCCTGACATAAAAGGATGGGCAGAAGTCATGAATTTTCATGTTTTGTCCTAGTTCTTGGTATTCAGGATCTTTAAATTTTTAAAAATGTTTTACTTGTTTTTTGAGAGAGCACAAATAGGGGAGGGGAAGAGAGAGAGGAGGACAGAGGATCTGAAGTGGGCTCTGCCCTGACAGCAGCAAGCCCAACGCAGGGCTTGAACTCACAAACTGTGAGATTGGGACCTGAGCCAAAGTCAGACACTCAACTGAATGAGACACTCAGCTGCCCCAGTATTCAGAATCTTTCAAAAAAGGATTCATTCGGGGCGCCTGGGTGGCTCACTCAGTTAAGAGTCTGACTTCAGCTCAGCTCATGATCTCATGGTTCGTGGGTTCAAGCCCCGTGTCGGGCTCCGGGCTGACAGCTCAGAGCCTGAAGCCTGCTTTGGATTCTGCGTCTCCCTCTCTCTCTGCCCCTCCCTGGCTCGTGCTATGTCTCTCTCAAAAATAGATTAATATTTAAAAAAATAAAATAAACAAGGAATCATTGCAATGCAGACTTTAGATATAATGTTTAAGCTGGATAGGCACTTTGTCCTCTCTAGCAACTTGTTGTTCGGCATTATAACCAAATACTCCTTTTTTCCTCAACCAGTCTCCACAGGAAGCACATGCATCATTAATAACCCTCCTGTTCACTAGGACCCACCATGGAAAACTGCTCTGAAAAGTTAACTGTACAGGAAAGAGCAGCTTAACTGAGTCAGGAGAATGATAATGGGGCTGAGCCAACGTTTGGCTTTGCCTCAAAATTTCTCACTGTGGCAGAAGAGAGGATGGAGGTCTCAGAAACATACGGTGTGACAGGTGATTTCAGAAATGAAGGGATTGGCTGGGTGGCAGTTTTGGAAGTAGGTGGGTCTAGGTGTGAATCTCTAGTGTACAAGGTCTCTAAGTTTGTAAATATTTCCTGAATATTTTGTTCCCATGTTACGTTCATATCACATACTCTAATTCTAGAATGTGTTCAAAATAACATATTCTATTCATAATGAGCATTTCGTTAATGGCGGACTTGATGAGGAAAAGTCTGGTGGCTTCTGGTTGGTTCAAATTTTCACTTGCCCTCTCAATTTCTTGTTTTTGCCTTCCGCACCTCCTTTACTTCTTGGAACGCACCTCCATTGCTGCCCCAGCTGGTCTTCAGAGGCCTGCTCTGGTCACTGCTTCTAACGATGCCGCATTTACTCATTCTCCAGTCATTATCCCCTCTTACGTCTTTGTTTAGCACTTGTAATGACTCTTTCTTGTGTGTGTGTGTTCATGTATTTATTGTTCATCTCTTCCCTCTAGAAGAAAAGCTTCACATACTCCAAGACCTTCTCTGTTTTGCTCCCTTTAGTATTGCCAAGTACGTAGATGTGCATAATTGATACTTCTTGAATGAATGACTTGACTGTCACTATGAAGAGCAGCTTTTCGTAAGTTCTGCACTTGACCTCTGCATGTGAGAGTGTGGTGGGGGGTGATGGTGGCTGGGTAACTGAAAAGATAGAAAATAGGGGCACCAGGATGGCTCAGTCGGTTAAGCATCTGACTCTTGGTTTCAGCTCAGGTCATGATCTCACAGTTTGTGAGTTGAGCCCTGTGTTGGGCTTCTTCTCTCTCTCTCCCTCTCTCTGCCTCTCCCCTATGCATGCTGTCTCCCTCTTAAAATAAATAAACTTAAAAAAATAAAAAGAAAATATAATCAATTTTCTCATTCACCTTTCTCTTTCCCCACATTATAGCTTGCCTGAAACTAAAAATGCTGATGAAGGATGATTACCAAAAAGTTTTAATATCATGTTAAGCAAATTAGGTGAATTACTGCTCTATCACTGATGCAATTTTTTGTGCCTCTGTCTCAGTTTTTCCAGAGGCAAAAGTAAAACTAAAACCTGCTTGTAACCCAACCAATAACTATAAATGCCTCTTTGCAGATGTATTCTTGTTGGAAAATGAGAAATCCAAGTGGGTACTTTCAAAAGTCCTTTTCCTTGAAGATTAGACAGGTCCAGGGCAGGGTGGTAAGGGGAAGAGGAATGGGTTTTTGAGTCAGAAAGACTCCTAGATCAGGTACTTATTGGTCGTGTGAACTTCTGTAAGTTGTTTCACCTCCCTGAGCCACAGCTTACTTGTCTGTATAATGAAATATAATGAAAATAACATCACTCAATTAACTTAATCAATACATGTTTATTGAGCACTTACTATCTGCTAGGCACTGGGAATAAAGTGGTGCCTCAAGACACGGTGCCTGTCCTTCAGAAGCTTGCATTCAAGTAGGACAGAAGGACACAGAGCACTATTAGAGTGTGTAACCCAGTCTTGGTATGCAAAGTGGTTGTGAGAGTGACAAGGGTGAAGCACACTTCTGAACACACCTACAAAAGCATCAGGCACACAGTACATGTCCACAAACATACACTTAAAAAGTGGTAGCATCGGGACGTATTTCCAAGCTAAGTATTCGCTCCCTAATGCTACTTCATCAAGACTACACTGAGATCTTTGTTAAAATGCAGATTCCAGGCCCAAGACCACACTTGGGGAGCAACATAGCCGCCTGCAACTAATTCAGAATCTTCATGTATTACTATGATGTGAGTTAAAAGAATGTCAAGGCAAACTGTAACAAGAAAAGACAAGGCATCAGTTTCTGTCCTTGAAGGATTAACTGCTATGAGAATTTTTCCTTCTGCCATAAACAATTAGAAAACAGGACAAAAAAATGAAACAACACTTTTCAATTATTGCACGACAAGCAGTCCAGGGCTATAAACCAGAGGGGGGGGAAGCAGATGACGTGACACCAATGCAACTGCTCAAGCTTATGCCCCAAAGTATTTTCCACGCTGCAGACCAGGAAGGGGGAACCCAAACAGAGCTAAGCAGCCTCGCCGAGTTTAGGAGAAACAGTGTGAATTTGGGGAGACTGAGGCAGCGAGAACTCATGGGGCAGAGTTTCAGAAAGTGGGAGCCATGCAAAGAGAGAGTTCTGGAGATGTGTCAAGGAGTCCTTCCCATCCAGTCTTTGAATAATAACAGAGACAGGTAACATGTGTAGTTGGAGTTCCCAAAGGAATGGGGACAGAGGAGAAGGGGTAGACTGTGATTATTTGAAGGCAAACTGTGCTGATATAATTTGAAGGTGTAGATTATAAACCCTGGAGTACCACTAAAAATAAAGAAGTCCAGCTACTAAACTCATAGCGGATACAAAATGAATTCATAAAGAAGATGTAATTATCCAAATCAAAAGAAGGCAGGAAAAAAAGAAAAAAGAAACGAAGTTCAGACAAAATGAAAAGAACACAAGCAGCAATATTATATATTTAAACTCAAATACACTGGTAGTTACATTAAATGTAAGTGGTTGAAACACTAATTAGAAGGCAGAGACAGTCAGATTTGATATATAAATATGACCCACCTACAAACTGCGTGTCTGGCAAATATGTCCATGTGCTAATTCTCAGAACCCGTGAATGTTATTATACAGGAAAGAATAAATAAAGATGCAGATGGACTAGGATGGCTAATTAGTTGAGTGAAATATAGGGAGATTATCCTGGGTTATCTGGGTAGGCCCAATGTAACCCCAAAGGGCCTGAAAAGTAAAAGAGAGAAGCAGGAGAGGTCAGAATCAGAGAGATGGATCTGGAAGAAAGGTTATAGATGCAATCTTGCCATGAGCCCAGGAATTTAAGTGGTCTCTAGAAACTGAAACAGGCAAGGAAATGGATTTGCTCCTAGAAAGGAACACAGCTCTGCTGACACTTTCATTTTAGCCCAGTGAGACCCATGTCACATTTCGGATCTAAAGAACCATAAGATAATAAATATACATTAGTTTAAGCTACCAAGTTTGTATAAATTTGTTATAATAGCAATAGAAAACACCTGTTGCTACAAGCAACCAACTTTAAATATAAAGACACAGAAAGAATAAAAATGAAATGATAGAACAAGAGGCAACCTAATCAAGAGAAAGCTGGAGAGGCCAGTAATATCAGAGAAGGTAGATTTCAGAAGAAAGACTATTGCAAGAGATAAAGAAGGTCACTTCATAATGAGAAAGGGGAAAATTCATCAAAGGAACACAACAATCCTAAATATTTATATATCTAGCAACAGAGCTTTAAAATACTTTATATAAACACTGATAGGACTGAAAGGAAAAATGGAAAAATCTATAATTACAGTCAGACTTTAGCACTTCTCTCTTGGTAATTCATAGTATAAGTAGAAAACAAACAACCAGTAATAATATAGAAAATCTGAACAATTAGACCACCATAGAACATTCTTCCCAACGACAGTGGAATGCACATTCATTTCAAGTGCCCATGGAATTCACCATATTTTGAACATAAAAAGAATGCAATAAGTATAAAGATTATAAAAATAACTAAATATTTCCTATGACCACAATGGAATTAAATAGAATCAGTAACAGATATCAGAAACACCTCTGATTATGCAGAAATTAAATACGTGCCTCTCAGTAACAATCCATTGATAAAAGAATAAATCAGTAGGACAGTTAGAAAATATTTTTGAACTGAATAGAAAAAAACCTTCAAAATATATAAAAATTTTGTATATATACAAAATAGCAGTGCTTAGATGAAAGAATTAAATGTGCATACTAGCAAAGAGGGAAGGTCTAAAATCAGTTATCTAAGGTTTTACCTGAAAAAATTAGAAAAAGAAAAGCAAAGTAAACTGAAGGAAGGAAATTATAAAGACCATATATGAAATCAATGAAATAAAAGATGGAAAAATTATAGAGAATTCAATGAAAACGGAGAGTTGGTTCTCTGCAATAAAACTGATGAATCTAGAGCCAGTATGGTTGAGAAAAAAAGGAGAGAAGACACAAATTGTCAATTTCAGGGATGGAAGAGGAGAATCACTATAGACCTTTCAGAAATCAAACTGTATAACAGTGGGATTATTATAAACATTTTATGTTAATGTCAAATGAACTTCAGATGAAATGGAGAAATTCCTTTGAAGATACAAGCTACCAAATGCTATCCCAGATCTAGTAAGTAAGTGGATAGTCCTATATTCATTAAAAATTTTTAATTTGTAGTTAAAAAAAAACCTACTAACAACAACAAAAAGTCTAAGCCTAATGGTTTCCCTAGGGAGGTGGAAACAATTCTCAAGTCATTTTATGACAGCATTAGATTGACACTAAAACAAGGCAAAGATACAGAAGAACAAAGAGTATAAGATATGGAAGAAGAACTATAGAAAAACTACTGAGGAACACATCAATATCTGTCATGAACATAGATGTAAAAATCCATATCAAAATTTTAGAAAGTTGAATTCAAAGATGTATAAGAAGGATAATATATTGTAACCTATTGTGGAATGCAAGGCTGGTTTAACATTCAAATATCCATCAGTGCAATGAGCAACATTATATAATGTATTAACAGAACAAAAAAGGAAAACTATACAATCATCTTAATAGATGTAGAGAAGTAATTTGATAAAATTCAATATTCATACATGATAATACTCTCAGAAAACCATAAAGAAGGGAGTATTCTCGACAAGATAAAAGAACATCTATATAAAAACCTACAGCTAACATTACACCTTAGGGTGAAAGAGTGAATGGAGACATTTCTTTGGAGACAAAGAAAAAAAATGTTTGCTATCATTGCTTCTATTCAATATTGTACTGTAGACCCTAGCCAGTGTGACAAGGCAAGAAAAAGAAAAAAGCCATACAGACTGGAAAGGAGGAGATAAATCTGTCATTATTTGTAGCTACATCTATGCAGAAAATCTTAAGACATCTACAAAAACTACCAGAATTAATAGGTGAGTTTAGTAAGGTTGAAGGATATAAGGCGAACATACAAAAAAATCAACTGCATTCTGCTTAGTAGCCAAAAACAATGGGAAATTAAATTCAATACCATGCACAATAGCATAAAAACATAAAATACTTAGTTATACATATAATAAAATATGTAAAGAGTCATATATATAATGCTACAAAAATACTGTTGAGAAAATTAAGGAAGATCTAAGTAAATGGACAGATATGCCATTTTCAGGAACTGAAAGCTCAGTGCTCATTGACATAATTGCTAACATGTCGATTCTCCTCAGACTGGGCTAGAGACTTGACACAATTCCCCTATTCGTTTTTTTTCCTTCGGAGAAGCTAAGAAATTGACTCTAAAATGTATATAAAAAGACAAAGGACCCAGAATAGCCAAGATCATTTTAAAAGAGAAAATCAGGGGCACCTGGGTGGCTCAGTCAGTTAAACATCTGACTCTTGATTTCAGCTCAGGTCATGATCTCAGTTTGTGGGATTTAGCCCCGTGGCAGGCTCTGCACTGGCAGCCGAGTGCCTACTTGTGATTCTCTCTCTGGCTCTCTCTGCCCCTCTTCCATGCTCTCTCCCTTCCTCCCTCTCTCACAATGTAAATATACATTAAAAAAAGAGAGAGAGAGAGAGAGAGAGAGAAACAAAATTAGAGGGCTGTACTATCTGATTTCAGGATGTACCAAAAAGTTAGGACAAAAGTTAAGAATCAGAACAGTATAGAATTGGCAAAAGTAATTCAATAGGGAAAGGACATTCCTCAACAAAAGGTGCTAGAACAATTGAATGTTAAAAAAAAAAGCTTTTGTCTCTTACGTAATACTAGATACAAAAAGTTTAATTGAAATGGATCATAGACCTAAGCTTAAGATCAAAAACTATAAAACTTCTGGAAGAAAACATAAAAACAACCTTTTTTGACCTTGGGTAAAGAAAAGACTTCTTAGGACAGGACCCAAAAGACATGAACCATAAGAGAAAAAATAAATAAGACTTTCTGAAAATTAAAAAACTTTGCTCTTGTAATAAGATGAGACTGTTAGAAAATAAAAAGATAAGCCCAGGCTGAAAAAGTATTTTCAAAACATGCATCTGATAAAGGATCTGTATTCAGAATATTTAATAAATGCTTACAAGATAAACTACCCAGTTAAAGAAATGGGTAAAAGATTCAAAACAAATACTTCATTAAAGAGATACATGAATGGCACCTGAGCATGAAAAGACATTCAAATCATTATTCAGCATGAAAGAAATATTAAAACCACAATGAGATTCCTCTTAACTCCCACCAGGAGGGCTATGATTAAAAAGACTGACAATCGCAAGTATTAGGGAGGTTTCAGAAAAACTAGAGCCCTCATACATCGTTGGGGTACAGTCGCTTTGGGAAACAGTGCCACAGTTGTTTTATAACATTAAAAATACACTTAGCATACAACTCAAAAATTCCACTCTAGGTATTTCTCCAAGAGAAATAGTATTTGCCCACAAAAAGGCTTGTACATGGATGTTCACAGTAGCATTGTGCAAAATAACCAAATAATGGAAACAACTCAAAAGTCCATCAGCTGGGGAATGAGGTAATCCACACAATGGGATAATCATCAGCAACAGAGAGGAATAAACTCATTTTCAAAACAACATGGATGAACCTCAATGGTGTTACGCTAAATGAAAGATAAAGGTCTATACATCGTATGATTCCACTCAGGTGAAATTCTGGAAAAGGCAAACTATAGTGAAAGAATGTAGACAGTGGTTCCTTGGGGCTGGGGATGGGGGAAGGGATCAATTAGAAGGGGGCACAAGGGAGCTTTCTGTGGTGAAGAGAACGTGCCATGTCTCAGTTCATACTACACTTGATCTTAGCCAAAAGGCCGAGAAGCGATCAGTTATGGTGGTTCATGACTGTGTGTGTACGTTTGTCATAGTCACTGAACAACTAACTGTCACTTAAAGTCAGTGAATTATATTGTGTATGAATGACACCTTAATTAAGCTGGTTAAAAAATTACACTTTACATCAAAATATGACAGAAAGGCATTTTCTCACTTGCAAGCAATAATTATGAAATAGCCTTTCAGTTTGGGTATGTAGTTTTTCCCTCTTTGTAGGATGATCATCTCAGTAAGCACATACATTAAGAGACCACGATCAAGTTTTTCCTCGGGAAGTAACATTCTCCACGATACTTACCAAGAGTAGTGAGCCCCTCTGAGATCGATGTGAGAACATACAGGAGCACGGGAGGCTCCAAGTTGGTGATGAAGCTCATGTGGTCCTGGGTGAGACATTCCAGGAGCGGGTAGTAAGACTGGCTCAGTTTCCGATATTGCTGAAACACAGAGACACCAAGTGTCAAGCCACTGGGAAGCAAAAGACACGTTAAGGTGTATGGAAACTGCCATGTACAATACTAGAAATTGTCAGTTTACGTAAACATAAATATATAAATTAGGTACGTGGAACAAATGGCATCAGGAGCCTCAATTCAGTATTTAAGGGGGTTCTAATAGGAATCTCTTGATCTCTAGAAATCTCAATTTGAAGCTACAGCACAGAAAATACCCTCAATTTTACCTTACATGGCTACACTTAAATGCAAATAAAATCTCTAGTATGAAATTTAGAAGACTGAATTATTCTTCAAAAAACTAAAAACAGAATTACCTACAATCCAGCAACTGCACTATAAGGTATTTACCCAAAGGATACAAAGATACAATTTGAAGGGGTACATTCATTTAAATGTTTATGGAAGCATTATCAACAATAGCCAAACTATGGAGAGAGCCCAAATGTCCACTGACTGATGAATGGATAAAGAAGATGTGGTTTGTATATATATATATATATATATATCATGGAATATTATTCAGTCATCAAAAAGAATAAAATCTTGCCATTTGCAATGGCGTAGATGGAGCTATAATGTATTATGCAAAGCAAAATAAGTCCACCCGAGAAAGACAAATACCATATAATTGCACTCTTATGTGGAATTTAAGAAACAAAGCAGAGAAACATATGGGAAGTGGAGGAAAAAGAGAAGAGAGGGGAACAAACCATAAGAGAGAGAACAAACTAAGGGTTGATGGAGGGAGGTGGGTGGGGGGATGGGTTAAATGGGTGCCGGGTACTAAGGAGGGCATTTGTGATCAGCACTGGTTATTGTATGTAAGTGATGAGTCACTGAATTCTACTTCTGAAGCCAATATTACACTGTATTTTAACTAAAATTTAAATAAAAAAAGATTGAATTATTTTTCTGGATGGAGATATTGCAACTCTGAACAGTATTTAATAGTGGTGAGGTGGCAGCCTTTTTTTTTTTTTAAACACAGAGATATTTGCTGTTATAATAGGATTTGGCATCATGGTTTGTTGTAATTACAGGATGCCAGTCCATCTATTAAATCATAATTTGGTCAATGGCTTAATATCTGACATATATTATGAGCAAAAGATAAGTGCAGGAGAAAGGTCCCTGGAAAACTTAAAATGAAACTCAAGCCAATACCAAAGAAGTACAAGACTCATAAGAGAAATAAACCAGAGTAGTACGTACTAAAGTGAGATCCAGGCCACCTCCATAAGGTCCCCTGGCGTGTTTGTTAAAAATGCCATCCTGCTCCCCACTCTAGACTCACTAAAATGAAAAGCTCAGGATTGAGGTAAAGGGAATACATAAAGGGAATCCTATGCATCCTCAGTTTTGAGAATTACTGAATTAGAGCTTTGCTTGCCTTTTAGAAAAAAGAGGAGAGAAATCCCTGGAACTACAATCGTTTTTTTTGGTAAACCTCAACTATAGTGAAGTGTCTTCAATGAGGTGCCTGTTAACACATGGTTGATCTGAGTCAAGTTTCTACTTGTAATTTCTGTCACACAGGCAGCCTTCAGTGAGCATTCCATTCAACCACCGAGGCCTAACCACTTGAGCTGGAGATGTGGTCCTACACATACCGGCTTAGGTCAGTGGAAGAGGGTGCCCCTAGCCCACTAGTCCATTCTTGTCGAGGAGCACTCCTCACACAGGCTGACCAACAAAGGCCCCCGAGATCTTAGCTGGAACTCTGGCAGGGAGCAGGTGGCAAAGCCTGAACTACACCTGAGCATGAATCTGGCTGTTACTGAAGCAATCACTGCAACCACATTGGGCATATATTAGCTTTTGTGCAAGCATGCAGAGGTGTTTTAAAAAAAAAAAGGCATGATAATGACACAGCTCAGGGGAGGAACCTGGAAACTTAAATTTCCAACAAGCACCTTAGGTGATTCTGATGGGCCTCAAAGTTTGAAAACCACTGACATAGATCATAGAAACTAGATGGTAGAGTTGAAAAGGGACCTGGAGAACACTTTGTTTAATTTACTCGTTTTAAAGGTGAGGAAATTAAAGCCTGGAGAAATAGAGAAGGTGATTTATTCAAGGTAAATGACTAGTGAGTGGCAGAGCTGAGACTATGCACCCGTAAGCTCAACTTTGATTTTAGCACTCTTGCTACCACACCAGAATTCTCATGCACAGGAAAGCCAAACAGTAGGGGAAGTAGAGGGCGTAGGAGGAGGAAGGAAGAAGGAAGGAGAAGGTCCTGCATTTCTGCTCCAGGAGACAGACCCGTTTCGAATTATGAGTATAGTTGTAATTGCTGATGATATTTTCTCTAGATGCAGAACCTGGAGCACTCTGGGGGACTGATCCGTCAGACGGGGTAGCTGCAGTTCTCGAAACTGCACATTTAATTATAGAAATACAGCCACTATAGTTGTTCAAACTCTGTAAGTTAAATCAAGATGCTGTCCTAAAACATAACAATGTCCTGGTGCTATTCTAACTCTCTGGGCTTCATTATAACCATTCGAAGCCTGTGGTGGTGTTACTTCACATTTCACACAAAGACTCCCATGATGCACGATTGCTTACTAGCAAGTCACTGTGGGACACTGACAGCAGCATTTTGACAAAGGCCTCGAGTACATTGTCAAAATGGTTGTCCCCATACAACTTGAAGACGCCAAAGCTGACATAATTTCCACACAAGGCAGATTTGAGGGCTGAATAGCAGATGGAGATGCCCTTGAGTTTCATTGGATAAATCTGATCTTTTGAGAGGCTCCCAAGGGACAGGATCTGATTACCTGTTTTAGGGTAAAAGCAGAAAGAGAAAGTGATATAAGTAGATGTAATTCAAGACAGTTTTGAGGCACATTATTTAACATTTTCACTTCACTGCTAATGCTCACTTCCTCCTATCATTGTTCCAAGAATTATACCATTCGTGTAACAAAAACTACAAATATCGAAGGCAGTTTACCTGGGAGGTACAAATGACCCAAGGAAAACCAATCAAGGGTATGGGCAAAGTTTTATGTTTTTATTGAGATGGTGATTATATGAATATATAGATAGGTATGTAAAAATTCATTGAGTTGCACTCTTAAAACTAGTTCACTTTACATATTTTAATATATGTGTTATCTCTTCTTCCACAAGACATTAGAAAAATGGGAGTAAATAACCAACTAAGTCAAGAGAAAAAGCCTAGACTGAGATATAAGTTATGCTAAATTCTGGGATGAAGTTCCAACTGGCTTACATGAATTTGATCTTGAGTTACGTCACTTTTAGGAGCCTCGCAGGTTTGGTGTATGAATTAAATAAAACAAGACACACAAGAAATTCTTGGCATAGTGTGTAACAAATGTAACATCCTCTTCCCTTAGATCGTTTTTCAGAAGATCTCAAGAGATGATTGTTTAAAACTGTACTTAAATTCTATGTTGTCCATCAAAAGACAAAGAAATGTTTATATAATCACCTTAACATTTTTTATTCCAGTTAGCATTTATAACCAACAATTTATTTCTGAAATGTGTGCTAGTAAGGGATGTTTCTAGGCAATACCCAAGAATGCTTTAGAAAAAAAACTATAAAGTTCTACATGTTTCTTAGGTCTGTGTTTTACTATTTAAGTGAGTGTGGCTAAGATTAAAACTAAATTCAACTTACAAAATTTAGAGGTACATGGCTGTGGTTTTGTACTGTGCCAATGTGGCTACCCAAGAATTAAGCTTCCCAGAACGCATTTCCCTTTATGGTTGTGGGCTGGAATTGGGCAAAAGAGAAATTTGTGTGAGATTTGTAAGATGGAAGTGGAATAGCAGCCACGCTTTTGTGAAGGTGACTGTGACCAGAGCGAGAAAAAAATAGTAGAAATGCCACTGGGTTTCAGTTTGTCCCTGTTCTTTCCTCCTGTGTCTAGAATGACCAGTCCTGCTGCTGATGACTCCAAACCCATCACCAACTACTCTGCAGCAGGCTTCCAGGCTGGTACCTATGCAGAGGCAGCCGTTTTCCAATCACTTCTGCCCTGCACTGGTCCCCTCTGACCCCCATCCTTTCAGGGTTCCATTCTAGCAGCTGGGTGTGTCCAGCTGTTGGATTTCCTCACAAGCTCCAACTTGTCCACCCAGGTCGCTGTTTCAGGAGGGCTGAGTAGTGGTTTCTCTTCTGAACGTTCAATTCCCCCTTTGACCTATTTCCCTATCTTTGCCCAAGATTGTACAAAGTCTAATTCATAAAATAAATTCCCCGTCCTATCAACGTCATAGTGCTTGTTTTTCCATTTGAATCCTGACTGATACGTATATTATAGTAACCACATGTGCACTAAGAGGCTAAGAGGACCGATACTTCTGGCAGGGCAGGAAACACAGACCCAGCCCATGGTGAAGGGTGCCTCCCCTTGATCTGGCTTGTGAAAACATTTCCATGGACATGTTTTCTTCTGTGCATCCTTCAAAGCCCTCACAGCTTTGCTTATAATTTATACATCTAAACGACACTCCTGAACAACATCGTCAGACTAGAAGGATGAGACAGAATTTGACATGGAATTTACTCCATGTCAAATCACGTACCCTCTTTCATGACCTCATCCTAACTTAGAGATTAAGTTCCATAAAGATTCAGCTTAATATGACAGCATTTTCTTTCCTTTTTAAAAAAAATTTTAATGTTTATTTTTGAAAGACACACACACACACACACACACACACACACACACACACAGAAACCGAAGCAGGCTTCAGGCTCTGAGCTGAAGGCCCGATGTGGGGCTCGAACCAATGAACCACGAGATCATGACCTGAGCCGAAGTCAAACGCTTAACCAACTGAGCCACCCAGGCACTCTTACGACAGCATTTTCTTAACAGCTATTATGTGTGAGATGCTGGGATAAACAAATGAAATAAAATCTCTGTTCTGAAGAAGTTCAGTTTGGTGGGGTAAATAGATTTATAAATCAATGATTTCACACAATGTGACAAATACAGAGAGATTGGGTTAAAACGTTAGGAGAACAGAAGAAGAGACTGACTCTGCTTGGGCCGGAGGGCAGTGAGGAAAGGCTTCACGGAACAGGCCATTTCTCAAGTATCAAGCCCAGTTTTCCAGGAAGACTTGGAGAGAGAGGAGTGTGTGCTAGGGTAGATTACGCGCACAGGTATGGAGGTCCGGGAAAGCAAGATGCCGCAGGAGAAGACAGTTCTCAACATTGCTTTTCTACCTTTGCCTCAAATGCAGTATAAAGCATGGTAGACATTCCCCTGTCCCCTCTGTCCCAGGAAAAGAAAAGCACTGCCTACGTGTGATGAAGGGAGCTAGGATAATCTGGGAGTTATGTGTGGCCTATGCAGTTTGGGTGTGTTGGAAAGGCCTGGGTCAAAGGGAGAAAACTTCAACTTTTGGGGCATTTTTATGCCAATGTCCTTATGGGAGAATTAAAGGTCTTACATGCTGTAGCAAAAGATGGAATGGGCACACCAAGAACTGTGTGGGGCTTGAACCAATGAACCACAAGATCATGACCTGACCCGAAGTCAAATGCTTAACCAACTGAGCCACCCAGGCACTCCTATGACAGCATTTTCTTAACAGCTATTATGTGTGAGGTGCTGGGACAAACAAATGAAATAAAATCTTTGATTTCAAGGATTGGATAACCTGTCTCAAGATCAAGAAGGATTACTTATTTAGAATCACAGCTTTTATCTCTGTGTTGAAGTTGTAACCTAAAACGCATGTCTTGTCTTCTGGCCTGTGTCAGACATATCTGCATTAATCTACTTTAATTAAATAATTAGTATTTATAGCATCATGAACTTGGAAAGCAGAATGAGTAATACTTTTGAAATAGAGAGATGTATTTGTCTGTGCTCAGGTGCCTCAGTGTTCGGTGAAGGCTATAAAAGACTCTGGAAGAGAAGGCTTGGCCAAGTCATTTATTCACTCCAATTCAGCTTTATATGTACTGATATTGGATTGCCCCCCCCCAAAGCTTAAAATAAAAAAGCTTAAAATACCATAACTGGGGACAGGAGAATTAGTTTCTGTTGTTATATTCTTAATGTTAGGCCTGGAAGGGAGGGGTTTGGGGGTCCTCTGGGGCTTAGGAGAAGAATGCTGGGAGCTGATGGATAACCTGGCCAAGGGCAATCATGGGGGGACAGTGGGAGACACAGGTGCCACAGAACTGCCATTCCTACTCTTGTACGTGCTGCAGCAGGAATTGCACAAATAGTAAGGAGAAAAAAACCTGAGAACTAACAGAGGACTCCTGATACTGGTAATTCAGCTTATTAGAGGTATTTTCATTATTTGCTTATATTAATTGCTTGGGTTCTTTTTTCTTAACCTCTATTCTCTGTCCTTTTTGGAGAAACCTTTTTGTGTTGTTTTGTTTTTGTTTTGGGGTGAGCTTCCAGCACTCAGAAGGGCCCTTCTAGATAATTCTCAAGATCTAGAGTCAGAGAAAGACATACATTAAAAAATGCAAAATCTCCTCTTCTGTTTATCTAAGATATACTTTCAGGTCTTTTTTTTTTTTTTTTTTTTACTCTTCTCCTTCTGAGACCCCACCGCTTTCCTGAGTGACTGACTCTATGATGTCTCCTTCAAACAGAAGATAGACATATAGTGCATAAGGGAGTGATGAATCGGGTGGGCTTCTGAGTCATACTGATTGGGATTGAATGCTACATCTTTCCTTACTATCTCAGTGTCTGAGCAGATTATTAACCTCTGTAAGTCGGTTTCCTCATCGATAACATAAGGATAATGAAAGTACATAAAACACACTTTCCCTTGCTGGTTCCTCCTCTTCTCCTTTACCCCTAACACTGGAGTAGCCCAGGACTCAAACCTAAGACTTCTATATGTATATTCACCCACTGCTTAAGGGATCTTACCTTGTTTTACAGCTTTAAATTCCATCTAATGACTTCCACACTTTTTCTCTAGATCAGACACAACTTCCAAACATCAGACTCATATAGCCAACTCTATACTCAAGAGTCCTTCTCATACAGCCAACTCTATTCTCAATAGTCCTTCAGTTTGAGTCCTACATCTCTCTCTTTTTTTTAATGTTTTATTTATTTTTGATACAGAGAGAGAGACAGAGCATGAGAGGGGGAGGGGCAGAGAGAGAAGGAGACACAGAACTAGAAGCAGGCTCCAGGCTCTGAGCTAGCTGTCAGCACAGAGCCTGACGCGGGGCTCGAACCCATGAACGTGAGATCTGACCTGAGCCGAAGTCGGAGGCTTAACCGACTGAGCCACCCAGGCGCCCTGAGTCCTACATCTCAAACTGAATATGACCAAAAGGGGACTTTTGATCCCTTTCACATGCATCTCAGTTAATAGTGACTTCATCCTTCTAGTTGCTTATGCCAAAATTCCTTGACTACATTATTTCCCTCATACCATATTTCCAATCCATCAAGAAATCTGATTTGCTTTACCTTCAAAATATATCCGGAATCTAACTATTTCTCACCACTCCGACTATCACCTTGGTCAAAGCCAGTAACACATCATGTTATTCCTCTTCTCAAAACATTCTAAAGTCCCTCTATTTCACGTGAGCTGAAGTCCTGATTATTGTCTACAAGAATGACACTACATGACATTGCTCTTGTTATAACTTTCCCTTTTGTTCACTTTGCTCCAGCTACTAATCTCTTTGCTGTTCTTCAGACATGCAAAGGCCAGAGACACCGGTGCCTCAGGACCCTAAAACTTAGTATTCTCTCAGCCTGGAATGCTTTTCCCAGAGATATTCACATGACAAACTCTCTCATTTACTGCAAGTCGGCTCAAGTGTCACCTTCTCAATGAGTCTTACCTCAATCAACCACTTTACTTAAGTTACTACAACACCTTTACCAATCGCTGGTACTTCTATTGTTTCTTCTCTTTTCTTTCCTGTTTTGCTTTTTTTTTTTTAATTTGTTATTCACAGACTAAATAATGTCTTTTTAAGTTTTGCTCACTGATGTATCCAAAGAGTCAGTAACAGTGCCTGCTGCTCCCAATGTACATTCGTTGAATAAATGAAGCTAACAAAACTGCATGTCAAAGTTGCTTACTGCAATGAAGCGTATAACAATAAAAAATTATGTGTATAAAAAATTACATTTATCAAAAGGTGAATAATTAAACAAATTATAGTATGAGCATAAAATGTAATACTTGGCAGCTATTTAAAAAGATATGGTTAGGATGCCTGTCTGGCTCATTCAAGAAAACATACGACTCTTGATCTTAAGGTTATGAATTTGAGCCCTATATTGGGTGTAGAGATTTACTTAAATAAATAAACTTAAAAGAAAAACACTTAAAGCACACACTAAACTGATAATGATGGTTATTTTTGAATGATGAGATAATCAGGATTTTCACTTTCTATAGCAATTCTGAAATTCTGCAGTTTGCTAACAGACCATGCACGCTATTTTAAAATACATTTTTCTAAATCTTTTAAATGTTTATTTATTTTTGAGAGAGAGAGAGAGAGAGAGAGAGAGAGAGAGAGCGAGAGAAAAGGGGAAAGGCAGACACAGAATCTGAAGCAGGCTCCAGGCTCTCAGCTGTCAGCACAGAGCCTGAGGTGGGGCTCAAACTCATGAACCATGAGAACATGATCTGAGCCAAAGTTGAATGCTTAACGGATTGAGCCACCCAGGTGCTCCATGCTACTTTTTGTATTTATATAATTTTGTAAAAGCTACTGTTTGCTTGAAATGGCCTCTTCAAACTTCTGGGCTGTAATCTATTCCTTTAAAAAATTCTTGCTTGGAATGCCTGGGTGGCTCAGTTGGTAAAGCGACCGACTCTTGGTTTCGGCTCAGGTCATGATCTCACGATTAGTGAGTCCGAGCCCTGCATGGGGCTGCATGTTCACAGTGAGGAGCCTGCGTCAGATTCTCTCTCTCTCTGCTGCTTCCCGATCATGCTCTCTTTCTCTCGCTCTTAAAATAAATAAACTTAAAAAAAACTTGAATAAAGTTCTTCCTTGTTTGACTCCTCAATTTGAGTTAGAAACTTCTGGGCTACCATAGCACTCTGTATGCTTCTCAAGTATAAAAGTGAGCACAACGCATCCTAAGTCTTCATTTACTTGACTGAAACCCCTGAAGAACTCAAGTTCCCCAAGAATCAGTAAGATTCTTGTTTTGTGTATCTTGCTTCTGTTCCTATCCATTGTAACTCACCACCTCAGACACACAGTAAATGCTCGGTAAATGTCAGCTGCATGGATGAAAGCATGTACAGCAGGACCCTGGTTGGAGTTCATGCTTACTTATTTAATAGCTTATTTAGTATTATTTGCTTGTTTGCAAAGGGGGGCAAGTCCAGTATGTGTGGATCCACTGTGGAACATGTCCCTCAAGGTCGTGCTTTTGTAAGCCACCTGACCCTGGTGCTGGGGTCCTCAGGATATTGGTCATTCCATTGCCAAGATTTTCGTGAGCTTTAATACCACTTTGACACTATGTGCCCATCTAAGCTTCTAGTAAGATCTAAGGCCACATACATAGTCTCTGGATAGTTTGATTTCCAGAACTGTTACTTCCTGGAGACCTTTATTAAGATTTTAGTTATTTCAAGACCAATGCATTCTTCAGCTCTTTTTTGATAATCAAACATAAATATATACTCACAATCCTGCATTCTCACAATGCTTCTAATAGTACATGTCCATAATTTTCAAGCTCTTTTACAAAACAATACCCCATAATTTTCCAAAAAGATGATTCCCTCTTACAAACAAATCTAGGGCAACTATACAGCTGGGTGGTTCTGGACAAAGTGGCAACAGGGTGCCTTCCTGCCCGCCATGGCCCTCTATGGTCCTTTTCAGGTCTCTTGGGCTCTGCAAAACCCAATTAGAAAACCACTGGTCTGTTTCCCAGGTCACAATAAATAACAGTGGCTTGTACATGATTTTACAAATCCAATTTAAGTCTATGATTAAGTCACACCTTAAACGCACTAGGAGCATATACTGCTTTGAAGAGCCCTGATGTAAATTCTTACATATAGTGAATACTCATGGCCGTTCCATCTATTTTTAAAGTTTAGATTTTCACACACTGAACTTTCTTAAATCAGGTATCCAAGGAGGGAATAAAAGCAGTTCCATTTTGCCTAGTCTTATGAAAATGATTACGATTTCTCCCTTCTGTGCACTCTTTAACCAATAGATGTCACTAAAGACACCAGTACCCACGGGCTAAAGGAAGAAAAGATTAGACAAATGGAAATTGAGCATAAAAAACATCCAGTTCTTAAAACTGAGAAGTAGGTTTCCAAAGTAATAACATTTATTACACTGCATGCAACATTTTAACCAAAAATTTAAGAAAAAAATTTCCTTTATTAAGTTGCTCAGGCTGAATGGATCACAGCACTAAGTTTTGAAATACATGTTCTTGAAGCAATTTAAAACTCATTAGAAATAATAGGCTTGGGCTAGTAGAAAATGCGGTAAAATTTAATCCTCATCCAAATGCAACCTGGGCTGTACAAACAGGAAATTGTTTTGTGCTACTGTGGCTAACCTCATTGCTGACCCTGAGCTGTAACGGCGAGAGCTGCTGAGAGCTGAAGCAAAATTAAAAACTTACATCAAAGTATATCATGACAGAATGTAGATAAATAAAACAGCATATCGAAAGTATTATTTTTCTGCCAGTCTCACTGAGTAGCTAGGTAGAGGTGTTCCACAAAATATGCAACAAATCAATGCCTGTGGGAAAGGGTCCCCCCCGCCCTATACCACCCCAACTGTTGACTACCCAAATACTGCCCATGAGAGGTGAGCAGAGGAGAAACCCAGTGAGGATGGGGACAGAAGGGATCACAGAATGTTCTGGCCTCTTTCTTCCAAGGGCTTCCCTTCCCTTCTGCTTGGCTTACCAAAGAAATAAATAATGCTGCTCTTCTGTGTCCTCCCTGTCATTCCTTCCCTCATCTACCAACCTCCTGGATGGCAGACCACATGATCTCCCTTCCTGAGCATATTAGAGTCTCCAGAGGGAAAAGCAGGGGTAGTAAAGCATTACAGAGGGTGACGATAGATCAAGTCAGCTTGGCTGATGGGGGCCAGCACGGGAATCAGGGAAGGGTGAAAAACAAGGTTCTATTATTCTATGTAAAGTGCTTGTGTCGCAGTCACTGCTGACAAAGTTGAAGGACATTTTCCCACTGAGCCTTTGATTTCCCTTAAGTTTTAGGACAGAAATCACCGTATGCTAAACAACAGTGCTTCATCATACATATTCAAGGCACAATCTTCCTGTGGCAACTCCCAAGTGACAATAAGGAATATGGAGAGACTATTGTTTAAAGTTATACAGAGTATCCAATAGAAAAAAGACAGCCTCTTCAGCAGGTGGTGCTGGGAGAGCTAGATAACAACATGCAGAAGAATGAAATTAAACCACTTTCTTACATCATTCACAAAAATAAACTCAAAATGGATAAAGAACCTGAATGTGAGACAGGAAACCATCAAAACCCTAGAGGAGAAAGCAGGAAATAACCACCTTGACCTCTACTGAAGCAATTTCCTACTCGACACATCCCCAAAGGCAAGGGAATCAAGAACAAAAATGAACTACTGGGACCTCATCAAGATAAAAAGCTTCTGCACTGCAAAGGAAATAATAAAAAAAAAAACCTAACAGGCAACTGACAGAATGGGAAAAGATAGTGGCAAATGGCATATCAGATAAAGGGCTAATATCCAAAATCTATAAGGAACTCACTAAACTACATATCCAAAAAACAAATAATCCAGTGAGGAAATGGGCAGAAGACTTGAACAGACACTTCTCCAAAGAGGACATCCAGATGGCCAACAGGCACATAAAATGATGCTCAGCATCACTCATCATCAGGGAAACACAAATCAAAACCACACTGAGATACCACCTTACACCAGTTGGAGTGGCTAAACTGAACAAATCAGGAGACTACAGATGCTGGTGAGGATGTAGAGAAATGGGCACCCTCCTACACTGTTGGCGGGAATGTAAACTGGTACAGCCACTCTGGAAAACAGTGTGGAGGCTCCTCAAAAAATTAACAATAGAACTCCCCTATGACCCAGCAATAGCACTGCTGGGGATCTACCCAAGGGATACAGAAGTACTGATGTGTAGGAGCACATGTACCCCAATGTTCATAGCAGCACTTCCTACAATAGCCAAATCATGGAAAGAGCCTAAATGTCCATCACCTGATGAATGGATCAAGAAGATGTGGTTTATCTGTACAATGGAGTACTATATGGAAATGAGAAAAAAAAATGAAATCTGGCCATTTGTAGCAAAATGGATGGATCTAGAGGGAGTCATGATAAGCGAAATAAGTCAGGTAGAGAAGGACAGATACCATATGTTTGCACTCATAGATCTAATAGGAGAAACCTAATAGGAGACCATGAAAATGGGAAAGGTGGGGAAAGAGCTGGGGAGAGGGAGTGAGGCAAATCATGAGAGACTTCTGAATGCTGAGCACAAACTGAGAGCTGAAGAAGGAGGGGGGTGATGGGCATGGAGAGGGGCACTTGTGGGGAAGAGCACTGGGTGTTATATGGAAACCAACTTGGTAATAAACTATTAATAAAAAAATACAGAAATTTAAGAAAAAAAATAAAGTTATACAGACTTTGAATGAAACTCCAATTCAGCACCTTGCTAGCTAGGCAATATTTGGCAAGTTTCTTAATTTCTATGAGCTTTAATTTCTTCATAACAGTGACCACAGATGCTAACTGGTCTAAGAGCTTTCTATGCACTACTGAACTGTATCCTCACAACCACCTCATGAAGTAGGTATTCTTTTCTCTGTTTAACAAGAAACTGAAGCAAGAAAGGCTAAGCAACTGAGCCAAGGCCAAATGATAGTGAGTGGCAGATAATAATGCCTACCTTGAGGATCTGATAGGCTAATGTATGATAAATGGTCTAGCATAGGAACAAGCACATAATAGCTGATTAAAAAATAAAAGCTACCTTATTATTAGTCTAAGCCAAGGTGCAGGGCCTTACTTTAATCTCCTGGTTTCTCTTTAGAGTAAGAAAGCTTACTAGCTTTCCTTCTCAAAAATGCTTTGAAGGTTTTTTTCCTCTTTACTCCTTTTGTTTATTTCTCTTTTCTTCAACTCCTTTCTTATCTTCCTTCCCTTCCTCTCTCTGCTTCTGTCTCCTCTTCTTTTTCCTCCAATGTGATCCTCACTTAGTTAATGTTCTCAGCTTTTGCTACAATTCCTTTGCCTATGTCAAACAACCTGAGAGAGGACTAGGTAGTTTTGAAGCCTACAGATTTGGCATTGTTCTGAGATTCTTTTTGGTGTCACTTGCCGGACATACTTCTATCCTAGAAGTCCAATAACTCTGGAAGATAAATCATTGCTCTGATTCGTTCTACTGCAATAGTGAATAAGCCCCAAAGGAGAAATTACACATAGTGAAAGAAAGTGGATCAAGAAAAGGAAGAAGAAAAATTGATTAGTAACAGAAATCTAACATGTGTAGATTTAAAGTTCTATCAACTACTAAGAAAGTCTTATATATACATAAAATTGCTTCATAATGAGAAATATTATTTTCTTCTAAAAAGTGAGGAAATAGGGGGCCACCTGGGTGGCTCAGTTAATAGAGCATCCGACTTTGGCTCAGGTCATGATTTCGCGGGTTGTGAGTTTGAGTCCTGCGTTGGGCTCTTCATGGACAGCTTGCAGCCTGGAGCCTGCATCAGATTCTGTGTCTCCCTCTCTCCCTGCCCCTGCCTTGCTCACGCTCTGTCTGTCTCTCTCTCAAAAATAAGTAAACATTAACAAAAATTAAAAACAACAGTGAGGAAATAGAAGCTAAGCATTTATTAGAGGCAGAAGGAAGTAGGATGGTGGTCCGAGCAGGAGCTGCACAAAACTGTGATGTGGTCAGGGAACCCCTGTCCAAAGAAGGCTGGTTCTATGACTATTAGAGATTGGCTCTGGACCATGGAGACACAGGCTGGCTGAATGCCTCTTCCATGACAGAGCTGGGCCAGGCCCTTTCCCTGCAGCAGCTCACTTAACCACCTCTCGCCCTGAGTGGACAGGCAGACCAGTAGGTGGTCATTATTCCTAATTTTGCGTCTGAGAAAACTAGGCACAAAGAAACACAGTGTCTTGGCTGAGGGTCATGGAGTTGATAAGGGTTGTACTAGGATTGGTACTCAGATCTTTTAGTGTCCAAAAACTATGCCTTCTTGAAGATGCCATTTTAGAAAATGGTCTGGACATGTATTTTGTAGGCTAAGACAATGAAAGGAATTGGATATACACTGGACGTAAAACAAACTGCACTGAGAATAGTTGAAAAGGGCTCCAGTTTTACCTTTAGGAGGCAAAGCATTTCTACTTTGTATGATTCTAACGTGTCTCCTTTCAACAGATAAAAAAAATGGTGACAAGGTTGTAGTTGGTAGAGATGAATATAGGAGAGTGCAAGTTTACGGACTTAAAGAGGTGCTTCCTGTAGTCTTCATACGCTTACACTCTTAAACTCTAAAAATCAAATGTACAATGAAAACTACGCATTTTTAGCAGAAACCTACAATGCATAGATTCTTGTTTGTCCCAGAGTGGGGTTTTGAAAGTGAAAACAACTTAAAACCATTGTTTTTCTGCTTTTTCTTAAATAGGCCTTTACTTTTAAAAAAGTAATATATTTTTAGTGGTTGCTCCTATGGATACGCACAAACACACACAGTCTTAAAGAGGCTTTACAAAATGTTGTAAGATCTGTTTAAAGGTCCTCAAAAAGAAAATGATAATCACAGGCAGTTTTTGGGATCGAATGGACTCAGAGTTGGCTACCGATGGAAAAGTAAGACTGACAGGCAAACAAGAAAACAAAGACGAAGAGGACACAGGAAACCGCCTCTCAGGACGAGCACTGCGCAGAGCCCAGCCTGCGGTCACCGGCGGCCAGGGCGCGGCAAAGGAAGAGGATTCTTATCCATCCTGCCCCCATTCCCAGGATCCATAAAGGTCTCAAAGAACTGAGAATGTTATTGATGAAGCTGTCAGAATTGGCAAATATTAGGGTTTATGATAGTTCTAAAGCTCAATTCTAAAAGTGAAACAGATTTTGTGACAATAATTGAATAGGACTATCTTTACTACAGAACTCTGATTCTAAGAGTGCAGTGCCCAAAAGTTCCCTGTAATAAAATATTTACTGCTCTTTAGCAGGATTATTTTTCCAAAGCTCAGTGCCAGTGACATATTGGTCTAAGCATTCCTTGATCCATGATGGCAAATTCCCTGATGTAACTTTTGGCAATTTTGAATATGCTATAACTTTTCAATATTCTCTCCAGTTGTATTCCCTTTGCTTTCTGACACTGCAATTTTATCCAAAAGAAATTCATCAGGTTGGTCAGGCATGATTTGTAGTGAAAGGCATGCTGCTTACTTACTTCTCCTGATGCCAATATGAGAGCTACCTGGCTTTTTGCGCTCCTATCACCTACTTCACAAATTCATACAGATAGGAAGGTTCAAAAGAACAAAATAACTAACATCCTTCTTTCCTCCAAAGAGATAAAGTTATATTGCTGAGACAAATATGGAAAAAGATACTCACCATAAGTGCAAATCATTTTACTAGCTTCTCGGAAGAGAAGAATTCCATTAGGAGATGATACATCAAAATTCAAACGCTGGGATCTAAGAAATACAGCAAAAAAATCAGACTATATGTGTAGATAGAGAAACCAAATATAGATTTAAAATGCCTAGCACTTTCATTTATTAGAAGTAGCAGCAGTACAATTATCCCTTTTAAAAAATGCCTCTCCATTAAATAAGTGTTGATAAAATATGTATACTGATTTCTCACAATGCAGATAACTAGGACAATTAGGAAGCGTTAATTTCATTCATTGGCTGATTCAAAGATTTCACTTGTATCTGTCAAAAAAATATTCTGACATTCCATACCGCAGACCCTTACTCTCTTCTCTTTTCATGCAAAGCGCCTGATAGATAGTAATAAAATACCCCAGGTGTGTATCTGTACGTTTATATAAATACATGGATAGAGGTTTACGTTTGCGATCTCCTGTTGTGCCCAATACACATTTTAAAAACAAATCCTAATACTCCTCAGATGCATAATTAATCATCTGATACTTCAAGCGTATTTCAAATGCATGAAATTACATTCAGGCCACAGTTTCCATCGCACATAGCTCAAATAAAGAGAAACGAGTCCCAGAAGTTCTAAATAAGAACAATTCTACTTCCCTAGTTTCTGACGGGCATGGGGACAGAAGGAACAGGATAAAGGACGCCATCCTGACATAACATTCGCTTTTGAACATCAGTTTGACTTCAGCTGGCTCTGATAGCCTTGTCTTTGTGCTTTCAAGAAATAATGACATGTTTTTTAAAGGACTAGCCAAAAATGATAGGTCATAGCGAAGCAACAGCACAAAAGCAAAGACACTTGCTAAAGTCCTTTTGTCAGGACTGATGGATTGTTGCTTCTCCAAGCTTTTTCAAAATGCTTTAGAATAAGGTGCGATTATAACTTATTAAAAAGATGGTGAACTTTTGATTGTTGGCATACAATTATTGACTAAAGACAAATGTACATACCTAATTCACATTAGATTCTAGTGAAATACACACAAGAGAACATATTTTCTGAGATTACAGATTTTCACTAGGTAATTCTAAGGACAATTGTGCCAGATAGATACAAATCATTTGCCTATGGCAGGTATAAAATACTTTACAATATGCAATGCAATAACTTTCCCCGTTAGTATTAAATGTTAGCTCAGTAACACAAAATATCAATGATCTGATTGAAAAACCAAAATTTAATCAAACACAAACATAGCCACTCTTCCTATAGTATGCACATAGGAGAATGGTTTAACAGCTTTTAAAAGAATAATACTCACATTTCTTCATTTGCCAGGTCTTTTCCCCCCTCTTACTTAAGAAATTTTAAATTATTACTATGAAAAACCTAGCACCAGGGAGAAAATTGCAGCTGCAGTCCATACTCCTTCCCTATCTGGATGTCTCCTTTCCAACATACAGTGTACAAGAGGAACTGAGGACACACGATGGCTAAGTGACAGGTAATTTGGTGCTAAGCCATATTCACGACGACATATTTTAAAGGGGTAAAACCAATTACCTTATTGCAGCTTTTCTCCTCTAGCTACATCTTCATTAATATCTACACGCAGAGTATTTCAATCTCTGCTGGTCTGTGCAAATTATAAGGTCAACTAGGCAATTTTCAAGAAGTTGTAGTTGCTATTTATTTAAGTTTCACTCAATTTTTATTTTTTAGTGAATGTGGAGAAGAAAGAGCCCCTATGCACTGCTGGTAGGAATGCAAATTGGGGTAGCCACTGTAGGAAGCAGTGCGGAGGGTCCTTAAAAATTAAAAATGGAACTCCCATGTGATCCAGGGGTTCCACATTGGGTATTTCCTCCCCTCCCCCAAATGAAAACACTAATTTGAAAAGATATATAAACTCCTGCTTACTATAGTTTCTATTTAAATGAAAGTTTAGAGTGCATAAATCATCCACATACATGCATCTTGGCAAAGAGGAAACATACGTCAGGAGTCAACGCAGGGACAATCCGTGGGGCTCCTGAGGCAAAGTACGTGTCCATGAACTGCTCTGGGACTCAGTTCCTGTCCTCATGAAAAAAAACCATCTCAACTCAGAGATCTCGAAACTGTCTTGCTCTCAAATTATATGGAATTGCAGTTAAGCTACGAAACAGTTACAACAGGAGCCCTTCCTCCATTTGCCTTTGAATATTTTAAATAGCAGTGGCAGTATTTTCCCATTTTTTCCAGTTCCCCTGGTCCCCTTATACACCTAAATATGACATATTCTTTTTCCCAAAAGGTCTCAACCTTATGGCTCTACTTCTACTGCTTTCACCAGCTAATCTTAAAACTTCTGGGTCCTGAGCTCTTCATGCTAAGCCTTGACTATATACATACCAGACAGGAAAATCGGACCTCTGGAGACTGCTGCCAGATGGCAGATTTTTTTTCTCCCCCACGGCACTTCTTACCTGTTTTGCATCAGTTCTGCCATGAGTTTCAGGATGGGAGTTGTGCATGCTGGCTCTCCATACCACCGTTCGACAGCCCTCTGAAGAACGGGCAGATATGCTGGATACCTTTGATAGAGCTCGTTAAAGAACTTAAGGGTCAAAAGAAATATTGTTCCTGAAAATTAGTGGCACCTAAAAAGCAACAAAGGAATCCACATTTGTTCCACATGTTTAGTAAATAATGGGCATTTTATAAATTGCTCTCCCTGACCTGCATAGCTGTATGTTTTTTGGGGACTGTCAATGGTTTGCTCTGATTTGTAACATATCCCCTACATTATACTCCTTTGTTCTTGGTGTACTCTATAAATAAAAGACACACTTTTAAAGTATCATAGAAGTAACACATTTAAAGAATTGTGCCGCAAACTTCAGGAAAGAAGTAAGTTTAATGAGGATAAAAACATATTTGAATTGTTAATACCAGTTTCTTGGGCATCAAACAACTTGAGAAAAATTATCATTTATTGTGAAAACTTAAAAATACATAGAAATAGAAATAGTAACAATAATCCCCACGTATCTACCTTCCAGCTTAGAAATTGTTTATACTCTCTTCATTTTTCTAAGTCGTTGACTTGCTCTGCTTGGTCCCACTGTAGTTTCAAGGAACACTGGAGATGGTAGCTGGGAGAAAAGTTTTGGGTGACTTTGAATCTACTCAGGCTCGGTTAAGAGATAGTCCCATGTATACCCAAGGGGAAATTCTCAAAACATCCTCCTCAAAGGTAAGAAGTGTAAGCCTCTGGTAAGTCAGTGGCTGAGACCATCAGAACCTAGAAAACGCTGACTCCCCTCCACTGGTCCTTTAACCCATAACTGGTCTTCTCCTTGCCAAATGGACACATAAATACAAAATTAAGGCCTAAGCTGCAGCACATACAAAAAACCTTGCTACTCCTTCGTTTCCTTTTCTTTTCCTATTTTCTAAGTCTCTCTTTCTGGTGTTTTCCAGTATACTTGTCTTTTTGTTTCAGATGAAAGTGCTGAGCTGCATTACTTCGTGGTGTCCTTTGCCTGTGTAGTATGGGTAGAGATCTCCATGGTGGGAAAGACCACCATTTTCTTCCTTGCTCTTTCGAAAACATTTCAAATTCCTTGGGACGGCATACAAAGCCCTTTAAGATGTGGTCCCCGTGTCCCTTCAGACTCCTTTCTCAGTATTCCTGCCCTGTCTGTGGTTCAGCCATTTTCAATTCCCTGCAAATCCATGGCTGCCAACTCTCTTGTCTCCATTCCTCTACGTGTGGCTTCTTCTGCTTAATTCATTTCTGTCTTTCAACACCTAGTTCAAGTTCTACTTCCCCTGGGATGGTGAAATGTTCTCTATTTTGTCAAAAGGCATCAATCTCTTCCTCATCTACGTTCAGTGAGCACTCTGACACTGTATCTCTTACAACAAAATCTTATTTCGATTGTTCACTTTTGTTACCTGCTTGCCCCAAGAGATAGTGAGTTTCTAAAGGGCAAAAAGACTATGCTTCCCTACCATGGCCCTGCTATTGCTCTCTGTCCTTCAGATTTCAATATAGATGCCAATTAGTCCAAGGAGCCTCCCTGGCCTTCCCGTCCCCCAAGACTTGGTTAGGTGTGCTTCCTGTCGAGCTGTGGTACAGTGTGCTAGTGCTTTCTAAGTACTTGATCTCTCCTATTGAGGGCAGGACCTAGGCACTTGTTGTATGCATAGACTTGGCACAAAGTAGATGTCAATAAATATTTGTTCCTGTAAACCTGTCAACCTAAAAATGAGGTAGAGCATATTTGATTAGAACTATCTATTTCTTCCTTTTTTAACGGTGCATTTCACCTTGAAGCTTCAGGAAATAATTCATATAACTTTCAATGAAAATAAGCCTTCCAATTCCTTTAGAACCAAAAGCTCCCTAAAATTGCAAAAAGCGATAATTTTGTCTCCGTAGATATACAATTTAAGGCTTTGTATTTGTATATATATTGAAAGAATTTACTTGTATTTACTGAGTCCTATTCCAAACTATCTCTATTCATTGTTTTAGACTCTCGGGAGCCACTAGTGAGCCAAACATTAAAAAATTCCTGCCTTCATGGACTTTATATTCTAATAAGAAAAGACAGAAAATAAACAAAAGACATATATGATATGTTAGAGAGTACTACAAAGGGAAATGAAGTGGAGAAGGGAGGTAAGAAGTGGGTGTGTGTGTATAAAGTTTCAGTTGGATAAAAATGAAAAAAACTGAAATCAACAAACTTAATTATTAACTCTATTTTGGCTCTTGTCAGATAACTTACGGCTTTGTTTTTTCTGTGTGGCAGAAAATCTGCTATTTTTGATAGGTCATAGACACTATGTACTACTTCCTGTGCTAGGGGCCGGGGACCCAGAGAAGAGTAAGACATGGCTTTTATTCTTAGGGAATCAGTCTCAAGTCTGGGTGACTGGCACATAACAGAGATTCCCTGAGTACCAGAGTTCTTAAGCAATGCCAGGGGAGCACAGGTGAGAAAAATCTTCCACCAAGAGATTTCCTGAGCAGACTCTGTGAGCTTCAGTGGGGAAGCATCTGGCAGGCTAGCCAGGAAACCGACAAGACCCAGATCTCAGAATCGAGGAGGACCGGAAGCACACAGAAGCTCCTTGGCACGGCATTCGAAAGGCATTAGAACCATCATATTTTTCAGAGTACACGGCCTTCACTATGGGAGAAAGCCGCGGGATATGAGGGGATGCTCCCTTTCCTGTGTGGAATGAGAGTCGTGCCAATTCTAATATGCTTCTGACAGAGGTGACTGCCACAGAGAAAATGAGTGATTACTGGAAAGCAGAGCAGAGGTCTACCAGGCAGAGAGGTTAAAAGGGCTTCAGAGTGAGAGTGCCAGACTCAGATTACAGGGTGAGAATCAGAACCTACTCTACGAGTTTAATTTTCCAGTGGCCTGTGAGGACTGCCTATTTATGGAAAGAAGGAAGATGGCGGGAGCCCTTAGGTAGAAGAGGCACAGACCTAACTGCTTTCACCCAAACCTTCCCGCTGAATTCCTAATATCTACATCAGATAGATGGAAGATCAAAAGTGTTAATGGTATGATATTGACTTATCAGATGCCAAATATGAAAAAAAAAAAAAAAAGAAAAGCATGAGGTTTCCTTCTTGACAACAACCACCCATCCATCCACCCAACCAGGAGTCAGTATGACTGGACCCCAAGGAAACAGAAGTGGGGAAACATGGAATTCTTTCCCTCTGGGATCTCACAGGAGGAAAAGCGCAGTAACACCCTAGAAGGCAACAAAAGAGTTTTCATTAAAACCATAAGGAGACAGGGGCGTGAGGATGTGGTTCCAGAACAGAAACAGCCTGCCAGTTCCGAGCTTATTGTAAAGGTGCGCCATGAATGTGAAACAGGTGTACCTTTTTCACAAAGGCAAATGCTGCTGGAAGTCTTTCTCTCCTGTCTAGCAAATGTCTACCTTTCAACACCCTGCCCGACTTTCACTTCCTGGGAAGCCTACTTTTTTTTCCCCTCCAAATGCCAATCTCTTCGGCTTACATGTTCATATGGCCCTTTGCATGCATCTTTGTGACAACCCGTTGACTGTTCAATAGTTGTATGTTCTATCTATGAGATGGTGAGCTTCTGAAGAGTGATCCATTTTATTCATTCTTGTGAAAAGCAATCCTTTTACTCATTCCTCAGGCCTAGCACACAGCACTGTGTGCTCGCTAAACAGTGATTTTCTTCAGGTTTGCTTTCTTCCCTATTTCAGTCTGTCCAACATAGTGCCAATTACTTTCTTCGTGAGGTACAATTCTGATTTTGTGAGGCAATTGCAACAACTGCTTCATGCGGTCTACGGGATAGGGTCTAAATTCCTTAGCCTGATATTCAGGGGTCCCGAACAACCTGCATTTCCAAGCGTGAAATAAGTGGGATCTACACAAAACATCTTTGCCACTCTCCCCTTCCAAACCCCGTGCTTAGGCCAATTGAAAACCTCTTATTTAATGTTCCAGTACTCTAACCCTACGCATTTGGTAAGATCCAGAGGAATATGTGTACTTCGACAGAGCCCGTCCTGATTCCCCAGCTAAATGCAATCACTCTATTTGTATCTGTTGTTATGGCACTTATCCCCTTCTATATTTTATTACAGTCATTTATGTAGGGATCTAACAGACTCTATTTAATTATAAGCTCATTTTGGGGTAGGATTTGAGTCTAAGTAATCTACATCCCTCATGAAACCTAGCATAGTCCTTAGCCAAATTTGCTGAATAAGTGAGCAAATGGGATTCCTTTGTCTCATTTCATATTAGAGAAAAGAACTAACAACAGTAGCGGAGTATCTCCTTTGTGCCAGACATTGGATTAGGCCGTTAAATACGTCCGTTCACTCATCTCTTACACCGTACCTGTGAGACAGGTATGATGAGCTCTGTTTTGTGGAAGAGAAAACTGCGATTCTGAGACATTAAATAACTTATCCAAGAGCCCAAAGGTTTTTGTATTTGTTTTTTGAGCCCTCAGGTTACGTGGCAAAACCAGGACTGGAATCCAAGACTGCTTTGTTCGCAAGTCTGTGTTCTTCTACTCATCTTCATACGGTCTTAACTTGTCTTTGTACAATGTGTTTATGCATATCTATTAATTCAATTACCTAACTGAAAATCAGAGATCATATTTTGACAAGTGAAAAGACTGAGTAGAAAGAAATAGCATCATATGCATTCTTTTCTTTCTTTCTTTCTTCTTTCTTTCTTTCTTTCTTTTTTCCAACTGCTGCCTGGATTTTTGATACTTCAGTCTAAGTATGATCTGGGAAGACTTTAAAGAAGGTGACTAAATGTGCTACAAGGTAAGGTGCTTTAGCTTTTATATTGTGTTCTCACTGTATGGGCAAAGAAGTGTATCAGTGATTCTTCAATTCTCCAGAAGTGGAACAATTTATCAACACGTTTGCTATGTAGTTTCAGGCAATTTAGTTTTGGAAGGACAGTGATAAGCAATGCAGTTCATGTAGCAGTTAATGCAGTCAGTGTTTACAGAAATGTTTTTGAATTAAATAGCTAACCACTAAAATAGCATTTTATCAAATAATCGCCATAAATAAAATGCATTTTGACTTTAAGATGACATGTGCTCTTGTAGGACATTTCTTCTGCATGCTAAGACGGTATAACAAATTAAAAAACACACATTTATGTGGATAAAAGGCAAAAATAAACTTTCCCCGGCAGTAATGTGGGAATCATCACTGACGGTTTGACATATCAATATTTCAGGAAGAATAAATGACTTTCATATCCATGTTTTTTTTTTTCATATCCTTATTCATTTTTACATGACTAGGATACTTTGAAAAGAATCTGTACTTTATCACCTGAAACTGCTTAAAGTATTTCAAAATATTTTAATAAAGCTTTTTGAATGATCAAATAATGTAACTTTTAAACAAATTTTACTATTATTATAAATATTTGCTCTTCATCCTTTGCCCAAAGGAAAACTATAAATCTTGTCTCAACTGAATGAACACCATTTATCATATTCATTTTGTTGTCAATACAATTATGAAAAGCCTTTGGCCTTTTCCCAAGGAAGCTGATTTGCTACTGAAACTCAATTATTATAAGCAAAGCCGGTACCTAGCCATCCTGTTTGGCAATCTAGCACAGCTCCCCGCAAAACTGACACTTCGCCCTCTGCCACTGACCCTAATAACATCAACATCCATGGTCACGTGGAGGAGACAATAGTTTGCAGTTCAAAACAAAAACACTAAGTCCCACGGCCTTCCATTTGCTACCGTCTGCCATCTGCTGGACAAAAGTCTCACTTCAGAAGGTGCCCAGTGAGGAAGTAAAGGGAAAACAGACTTCATTAAAAACTTAAATTCCAGTATGTTCTACACATTTTAGGCGGTACCCATTATAGCAGATATTTATGTTCTTTGACACCGAGGGGAAAGGCTCTGGACTTGACTCTTGGTGGGGAAACGGGAAACATTACCTGCTGGACATCCTGGAGTTGCAGCTTGGTGTCAAGATCACCATCAATTCCAAAGTGCCCAAACTACGTTTTTACAATGTTTGTCAAATAAATGAAAGTTTTCATGTCGTAAGCTTCTATTTATTTTTAGACAAATAAAAAGTAATATGTAGTTTCAGTTTATTCTTCACGGTTAAAAGAACTATAGGACTTTCTGTGTTAAAATCTACAGTCTGTGTACATGTACTTGGTGCGCTGATATAAAGACACACATGGCTCTTCAGTGACATGGAAAACTCTTACCTCTTACCCTCCTGTGGACACAGAGGTCTGATGAAGCAGGTTTTAATAGCAACTAAAAATGTGAGTCGATATTCAAATTAATGTTAGAAAAGTTTTTTTTAATGCATAGAGTTCTCCCTAAAACATGCCCAGATCCCCTGTTGGCTGTGTTTTTGGCCTCATTGTGTATCAGTTAGTGAAAGATTGCCTTTAAGAAGTTTCTTTTGCAGGGGTGGGTGATTGGGTGGCTCAGTTGGTTAAGTGTCTGACTCTTGATTTGGGCTCAGGCCATGATCTTGTGGTGACAGGATTGAGTCCTATGTCGGGCTCCATGCTCATAATGTGGAGGCTGTTGGGATCCCCTCTCCCCAACTCAAATAATAAATAAATAAAAAAAAAAAAAAGAAGAAATTTCTTTTGCAGTTTAGTTTATAAAGGAAGTCTGGATAAGAAGGACTTGACAAGAGCAACTGTGCAATAGTATAACTTAAAAAATACAACTGCTTTAAGGCTATAGAATTTTTCTTAGGTGCTCTGATGGCTTTATGTATAAAGGTGTGAAAACATATTACACTTATGTGACTTTATAAATTGTCACTTCCTGTTAGAATCAAAGAGGATACATACAATACTTCTGAAACAATATTAATAGCAACCATTTAGGACTCCCAAATATGTTCCAGACATTACACAAAGTGAGTTAACTATTTTAATGGTCCCACTGAGCCACGATACTGGATGTCTCTTGTTTTAGATGAGAAAACCATGACTCAGAGACGTGAAATAACTTGCCAAGGTTTGGCGGAGAGCTGGATTTCAAGCCCACTCCAAAGTCCATGTCTGTCCCACTGTTACATGAGGCATTTCTGAGGGGGGGATGTCTGTTTCTTTGTTTATTTATGTTGCTATCTGTACTAAGCCTTGGCAAAGGTAAATTCAGAATTTATACTAAATGAAAAAATCCTGACCATTTATTTCCCCCTTTTGCAACTCCGTTAATATTTTCATGATGGGGAAAAGCTGGAGCATGATGAATTGAGCCTCAAAGAGATAAAGTAACCTTCTCAGCCCTGCTAATTGAGATGGAACAGAAATTCAAATCTCCTCGAAAATGCCAAATGGTAAGATTCATTGATCCTGAGTTAAAGATGTTAGCCTGATTATCCCTGCAATCCCTACATAAACAATCATTTGGGAATGTGATTTTTAAGTTGTCAATATTTACTGGCACCAAAAAGTGACCTCTCTGAGCTGGGTCTCCAAATGCTGTGCTCAGTTATCTGCACTGCTGCCACTGTGCTGTAATTTTTAGCTGATTACACATTAGTTCATTTAGCTTTGTTTCCTCTTCCCTACTGTGCCATACTATTAAACGAAAGCGAGGGGCCTGGCATCCCTCTGTGCACAGAGCTGGTATTGTCACAGTGTAATAAGGATACATCCAGTCAAACAGCATGGTGTAGCTGGTCTTTGTGTTCAGTGCAAAGGCAATCCCTCGAAGATCTCTTGCCAGCCCGATCAACATACGCTGTCAGTGGGAAAGAGACACAGTAATTGATTTTCACGTTAGCACAGAGCAGATGGAGTAATAATCAGGCAATAATGACCACATATCTGATTTTGATTCATTAGCTAAAATGTCTCGCTCAGATCCCTTTCTATAGAAAACCGTAGACCCTTTTAAACAAACAGACCATCAAATCTGCTGACCAGCTCTACTTTGCTTCTTATAAATTGAGCTAAGTCATACTTCCAGTAGTTTAGGAACACTTAGATTCTTAATATACTTTGTTTCCTAATCATGCCAAATTAGGAAAAAAATAAGAGATGAGGATTGATAATTCCACAGAACAGAAACGCACAGGGTCTAGACATTATTTAATAACGGCAAATCTTAACCACATCGGCTTGCATGAATCAGCCCCACTGTGCAATCTGGAGTCTATTCTGGAAGCGCGCTGGCATTTAAAGACCCCTCAAGCATATCTCTAGTAACTCAGGAGAAAATAAAACTGGCCAGGTGACCTACTGCTACCATGACATCCCGAGAATGGCCCTCGCGCATCCCAAGTGAGGAAAAGACGTAGGGAAAAGAGGTCTGTCCTGGTTATCGGAGGACTGGAATCTGAACCCATCTCTACTGCTTTACTTCACGGTAAACTCCGCGCAAGGCTTTTCCAGTCTCCGCGCTCTCATCTATGAAAGGGGCTCATCTTGCCTCTCTCACAGGGGCATTCTGAGGAATCAATTAAGTAAACTTATATTAAAAAAGTGCCTAACAGGAGCCTGACCTGTACTGTAGGTTCCATAAATATTTAGTTTCAGAGACAGAAAAAAAAAACCACCTTGGCTCTTAAATAAAACAGGTCTGACTTGTACTCTGGACTCTTAATTAAGCTGTCCTTAGGATGATGCTTGGGAAGAGAAAAAGAAAACCCATGAACAGATGCTAGAATGTCAGAACAAAGAGCACAAATAAACATAATTGCAAAACAAGGGGGTGGGATAATTGAGATATGCAACTGTGATTTCTGAAGATACTGTTTCAGTAGAAATATTCTGCCAGGAAACGGGCTCTGAACTTTTCTTTTTACCAGACTTTCTTTTTCCTCACACTTTGGTAATAAACGAAAACCTTGTAATAAGAAGGCATTTAAATTATCATCAAGCACTTGGAAGTGAATCCTAAGCCTCATCTTAATGGCTAACTAACATCTCAAAGTATCAAAGAACAGCTTATCTGTCAGAAGTATCTGTAATTTCTGATCGTCCCTCGACCCCTGTCCCCAAAAGGTGTCTCCATATAACTGGAAGTTGTTTATAAAATATTTAGCTTTGAACTAATGGCTTCTAGAATGATGGTAATCTGAATTTCTGAATTGGTAAACCCCGTATTTGTTTCTGCTTCTTTAAATGAGTCATTCCTTTTCCTCTTGTAATCTCACTAGCCCTTTTATTCTAGAATCCATTCACACCCTATAGTTCTCTCATGTGACTTGCTATTTTTCGAAAAAAGCCTTTTTCCCTTTTATGTACCCTTTTTTCACCACCTGGAAACTGTTCCTCTCTTTTGCAGCTTTCCACAGTTCTCGCAGCCTCCAGGAGGAAATACGTCTTCTGAGGCGGCTTCTTTGAACAATTCTATTGTGAGTATTTAGCTCCGGATCTTTCTATGACAGTGGGCTTTTAGTCTATTTTTACTATGTATACTTAGAGGTTACGGGCTACTCTTCAAATAATAATGTTTCCACATATACATAAGGCACCCACCATCCAGCTCCAAATTAGTCGATAGGAACCATGAGTTTTACTTTGTTCGTGCTTAGTGCAAAGGGCTCTTAAAATATCTTAGACTATCTTCATATCACAAAAAGGTTGACATTTATTTTATCACAACTTTTTCTTCCTTAAAAGATGCCAAGTTAATAAAAGTGCTCTAAGTAACCTGAATCTATGAAATTAGATCAGTGTTTAATTTTAGAAAATGTTACTACAGAGCAGAGGAAGCGCATGACAACATAACTAAATGTAGGTTTCCTGTAGATGCAACTCGACAGGAAAATACAGTGTTAATGTGAGTAAGAAACAGATGTTCGGCTCAAACAAACTCTTTTCTCTTAAGGCAGCAAGAGTACTGAAATAATCTATACAGACACTCAAACAACACTAAAGGAGTACTTTCTTGGTAGCCAAAACACAGCCAGCTCTGGTGGTAGGACAACCCTTCCTCAGAAGTTCAACCAGGCTGCTGAGCCATCTCAGAGAGCAAGAGGCGTTCTGACTGAAATTTAGTGAAGGAGGAGCCACAATTCACCATCTCATTTAAAAGAGTACAAAGGGGTTTATTTCAAAAGTTGCCTTTGTCCAACAGGACAGGTGCCGTTGGTCAACACTTGATTGATCTGAGGAGTGAGAGGCTCCCTGTAGTTTCAGTGAGGCTCTTTTGGGGAGCTGGGGAGGCCTGGGGTGTGCCATCCTAAAGATTCCCCTCGGACTGCTCCAGGAGAAGCCGCTGCGCGCTTCAGCGGACCGCATGGCGGATAGTCGCCTGTGTACCAAGCGTGAGACGAATGGGCTGGGAAACAGCTGAAATGCGGCTCCTTCCACCCTGACCCCCAAAACAGGGTTTCTAATGGAAAGTCTGACAGACCCTTTACTGTAGTGGCACTACTGGGGGCAGCTATAATATTATCCTCATAATTCTACCATATAATAACAACAAAGAAAAAGAAGGTGAAGGGTCATTGTGCTTTGTCTTTAGAATTAAGATGGCTGTCTTCATCCTTACAGCATACTCTTAATTCTGGAGACACATCTTAATAACCTCTAAATAGTTCCAACAAAAGAGCCGTGTCAGAGGAATGAGCAGGCCCCAAGGTGTTTCAACTGGAGTGTTTTCATCTGCCTTTATTGCTCTATCCCTCTCCAGAATTAAGGCAATAACCTGTGATAAATTATTCAGGAACTGCTACAGGGATCAAAGCAAAATCATTCTGTTAAAGTGCTGTTTGCAACATTTGGCACTTAGTGCGAAAACTTTTAATGTGCGCATGCTGAAAATCAAGGATTTTAAATAATTTAACATTGTGGAGTTTTTACGAAGGGACTAAAGATAGCAGGTTCCTATTTAACTGCTCCTCTTCCTCCGAGAAGTTTTCATTCATTTTCCTTAAAATCAATGACGTCATGACCAAATCAAAAATGATGCATGAGTCAAGGGAGTACTGGACTATATTTTACTGTGGATACAATTATATGTAGGGAGACATATATTTCGAACTAATGCTTTGGAGCCAGGATTTGTCACAGCATTTTCTTTCTTCTTCCCTTTGCTTTGAAGAGAAAAATCCAAGACAAAAATTCAGTGTTCTCTTCAATTTTATTAGGACTAAGTAAGAAAACAAAGCTATAAATTTAAGAGTTTTGCAGCATTTCTCCCCTCGCAACCATATTTCAATTTGGCAACACAGGTCCTCACTGCTTATCCTGAAATCTGCATTTGAAAAATATCTATAAATAGGGAGTTAGAAAATACTGGTAAGGGTTGCAAATTAAATGAATTTGGCAGTCCCGCGGCATTTTCATAGAGATATTTTAACAGCATCACCTCCTGTGGATTGGAATACTAAATACTTTATTGAAGAACAAAACAGAACTGTTTTTATCTCGAGCACTTGCAAAATGAAGTACCTGAAAGCACTTTTGCATGTATTATTTATTCATCGTGATAGAAAAATAGCCTTAACCTAATAAATTACAGTTAAAAGCATTTAGTGCAAAAGTTTTGTTTATGATAAAGCAACAGATTTAGTTCTTTATCGGTAGCTTAAAGCACCAAGTTTTCTCTACACAAATTAGACAGATGGTGCTTACAGTAGAATTTACTAAAGGTCTGTCACAACAAATGCAGCCAAGCTGCATATTTAATCACTGCAGAATCTTGTCTACCTGCAGCTGCCAACTGCTAATCCAATTTCCCTGATAAATGTGGCAAGAGACACGATCAGCAATAAAGAGCATCTAACTCCATTTTCCTGCAGGGCGTCTTTTGATGAACATTTAGGACGGAAGCACGGAGTGCACTGTGTGGCCCTGGTCCGTGGCAGCTGCATGCATTCTGAGGCACAGTTCTCAGGTTACTCACTTAATTCTGCCACTATCATTACGTTGCTATTGATCTCAGTAGCTGTTGCCTACACAGCATTACTCTAGATGAAGCTGAATCAGGCAGTTATCATGCATCAAACTTGCTCAAAAGCCTGGAGATTTCCCCTTAATTACTTGTGATTTTATTTGCAAATACCGTTAAAGTGTAATCAAGCAGTCACTTTCCAGGGTCGTTAAGAACTTGCTGGTTTAGGGATATATCACTGGAACTCCATTAAAAATGACTCTAGGAAGATGGTTTCTATCAAACTAGATGGGATTGCATCAAAATGGGCTTGGAGTATAATGAAATCTTCAAATGAGACAAATGTAATTTTTAGAAAGATGGTGTTTTTCACCCTCACTGCTTCTCTCTGATATAAAGGGCACCCGGAGCCACCTCAAAGCTGCAAAGATGTTGCTGGTTCTTAAAAATACTTGGAAGGCATCTCAAAAACATAGCTAACCTCAATAGAAAGGCTGGTGAAGAATTTTAGCAAGACTACGAACACAAAGAAAATTGCTAGGATCTTTTTTGGCTTTAAAATTCTGTGACTAGTGCATGTTGATAAACATTCACCTCAAAAACTCTATTTCAAATTAAAAGGTATAGCATTTGGCTAATTATTTTTTTGGTTGAAGAATTACACTAAAATAACTATCAAAGGTTTTTGTTATACTATCTGGCTTCTCAGTGCTAAGTTTTTTGTTTTTTTGTTTGTTTGTTTTTGCTAGAGAGAAGAGAAGCCATGTAAAATGATGGTAAATGCTTTCAACTTATTCCAAATAACAAGAAAATATGACTCAAGCATCACTAACAGAGGTGCCTACCTTCTCCGGGGCACATTTATTAGGCTTTTAAAAATAATCATCAGTGTCAATCTGTTTAATATAGCCCAGATGCGTTATGGTTTTAGATTATGCTGTTCCTATTTTGCAGATCTTGTGTTCCCAACCCCCCACATTAAAATCTGGGGCTGTTCTGTCACAAACCGCTTGCTACACTTAAGGATTTTACTAATAAAACATAATGTTGTCTTGGATAGTGTGACTGCTGCCACAGCTGAACGGACTTGTCAAATCAATCCTAATACGGCTCCCACAGGCGCATAAAAACCTTATTTAGCTATCAGTTATCCTAATCACTTTGCTCAGTTTAAGAACGCAATACTTCAAGACCAGCTCCTATTTATACATATATGCCTAGCCATTTAATAAAGTCTTGATTTATATAAATTCTTGTTTAAAAACATATTTAGAGATGTAGTGTTTTAGCATGTGCACGTTTGCGCATTCCTCCGTATAAATATGTTGACATATACAGGCAGGGTAGGTGTGGGAATAGGGGTGTTGAAAGTGGTGTGCCCACGAGAAGCCTTCTTTTAAAGACACTAACCGCCACAAGAGAGAAATCATCTAATCTTCAAGTGCCCAAAATCACTCACTGGCCTCCAAGTCAGTTTGTGGAGGAAAGTAAAAGAGGACTTGTATGAAAAGTACGAGTCAGAGACACATGTGATTGAGAAAGCAAGACCAGGGAGGCACAGAGCACAGACAAATACGCAGAACCTTTCTGTGGGTCTGGATACCCTAGAATGAGCCAAATCCACTCTCCTCATGTTTAGGAACAAACCCACCTGTACATCTTCTTGTTTAAAGTTGTTGTTGAATAGTTGTAATACTGTTTCAAAAGAGACCGTAAGAGGCAGCATGAAATTCTCAAATTCGTCTTCATCTTCGCCTATCAGAAAAACAAAAGGGTCACCATGGTTTAAAATGCATGCTATTGTACATTAGCCTCAGCAGAGAGGGCTTCATTCAGGCTTAGAAACGCTCCCCGGGAAGGGGGCAGCCCGCGTTCACACTCACGCCACATTTGTACTTTGTTTGGCTCATTGAATATTCTGGTGTTTTGCCTTCTCTTTTGCACCAAATGAAATAGCAAAATTACTTACCAGCCATTTTTTTTCCCTGGCTCTTTATTATATCAAACAGACTCATGCCCCAGGCATCTCAGCCTTCGGTTCTCAGTGCCCCCAGAGCTTCCCCAATGCCTCAAGGAAAGGCACTTTCAAAGCCTCAGAGACAAAGACTTTTTTTTCCCCTTCTCTTTAGGTGCCAAGGCCCTAAAGGGCTCACAGACTCAGGTGCCCAGATAGCTCTAAGTTATTATTCCCTTTTATTTATGTTCTTTTTTTTTTTTTTAATTTGTTAAATAGATAGCAGGGAAACTTTTATCTGCCAAATAAGATGGGGCCCCTTATGGGTCATTTGGATTTTAGGTACATTCTCCGTGGGTACACTTCCTCTTGCACTAAGCTTCCTTTTCTTTCTGGAAATGAGATATTTTCTGTTGTTTCTCTCACTTGACAGGTAGACCCAGTTTCCACAAGGATTCTACCAAAGCAGAATGTCTACTTCAAACAAGGATCCGCGCAAATGACCATTTTTTATTGGAAACATTTATATTTTAGTTGACACACAATGTTACATTAGTTTCACGTATGCAACATAGCGATTCAACCTCTAGTTATGCGATGCTCACCACAAGTGTAGCTGCACTGTCACCACACAAGGCTACTACAGTCTCATGGACTGTATCCCCCATGCTGGGCCTTTTATTCCCATGACTTACTCATTCCATAACTGGGAGCCTGTATCTCCCTCTCCCCTTCACTGTTTTGCCATCCCCTCACCTCCCTTCCCTCTCGTAACCATTAGTTTGTTCTCTGTATTTATAGTCTGATTCTGCTTTTTGCTAGTTCATTTATTTTTTTTTACATTCTACCTATGAATAAAATCATATGGTATTTGTCTTTCTCAGTCTTATTTCACTTAGCTTAACACCTTCTAGGTGCATCTGTGTTGTCGCAAATGGCAAGATCTCATCCTCTTTTGTGGGTATATAATATTTCAGTGTGTGTGTGTGTGTGTGTGTGTGTGTGTGTGTGTGCGCGTGCACGTACACCACATCTTTCTTACCATCTGGGTATCAGTGGACACTTAGGTTGCTTCCATATCTTGGCTACACAACTGACAAGTTATATAGTATTCTTTTCATAATGGGTTTCTTTTAAATGAGAGAATTGATTCTCTCCTTCCTCCTATGCCAATGGGAATTGTGAGTCTCCCACTTTACTGGTGGAGACACAGGCAGAGAAGGTTAAGTGACTTGCTCAAGGAAGTATACCTAGCCGGGGGTGGAACTCTACGGTCCAGACCTCCTGATTTTGAGGCTATCACTTTTTAAATAGAGGACAGACAGAAGACGAGAGCTTGGAGATCAGTGTTCTCAAGTTTGGTCCCTGGCATAGCAGCATCAGCATGACTTGGGAATTTATTAGTTGTAAATTCCTGGGTTCCATCCCAGATCTACTGAATCAGAGACTCTGGGGTGTGGGGGTCTAGCAATTTATTTTAAGAAGCCCTCCAGGTGATTCAGATGCATGAAAATATTTAAGAAACACTGGCCTATATACATCATTCTTCAGATAAGGAAACTGAGGTCCAAGGCCACATAACACAGAAGGCCCATGGTACAACCAGGATCTTTTGACTTGTAAGGAGTGGCTGATCTGGCTGACCCTGATCTTTTGTTACTTCTTTTCCCCATTAACTTATGCACTTTGTTTCCAGAGTCTGAAAGACTCAGACTTAGCTTTGTTCACCAAGAGATACTGACAGGCCAGTGAGTCTTTCCTGCTATGCTGTTCTAAACGAGGGTCCCGTTTCTACGTGAAGGGTAAGGCAGGCCCAAGGATAATCCCTGCACTGTCAACTGGCTATGTGACCAAGCTACTCCCCTTAGCTCCATTCTCTGGTAACTGGTGATAACATTAGAGACCTTTCCAGGAGGTCTTACTTTTCAGAGCCCAGGTCAAACAGAAGCTTTCCCAATCGGAGCAAAGCTCACCTCCAAGTAAGTACTCTCTCGGGCCCCACCCCAAGCATTCCCACATCACCCGCTGGGTTCCCAGAGCATTCTGTCTGACTCCTGATAACAGGTAGCAGTGATGAGTCCGCCTCTGACTCCAGGTAATGTGGCATCTAGCTAGTAACTCTACTACTACTGCCTAACATCATTCTACCACTATACCATTTGATGAGGGCTACTGTGGGGACGAAATGAAATAAAATTATAACGTCTGCATATAAATTATTAGATCTGCCAGCCTACACGGATAGCATCTTTTGACTTTGCTTCTGGAGAGCTGAGACCGTGCGTCATTGCATTTCTCGGTGGAGAACAAGGTAGGCATTAAGGCTCAACAATAAACAGACCCAGTATCTGCCTCCACCACTTACTGTTGAACTTTGGATATTCACGAATCACTCTGAGTCTCAGGTTTCTCATCTACAAATATGGCTAAAATACCTATCTTTGTGAATATTAGTTCTAACACAGAAAAAATAGAAGACGTTCAATAAATAGGGGTAGCGCTTATCAGCACCTAGAACACTGCCTGGCATATGTGAGGGAAATGCCGCATTTGAATGAAAAGTAGTTGCTCAATAAAGATGAACTTAAATATATAGTATATGTAAATATACATATTTAATAACGTATTATTTATGTATATTGTAATGTACAGTTATGTATATTTAAATACACATTATATTTGAACTATGTAATATGACTCTTCTAAGATGAAGTATTTTCTAAATGTGAAATTACTAATGAGAACAGTGATAGTGATCACTGCAGGCTCAGAAGGGCACAGGAAAGAGTGGATGCTTTGAAGGTTCTAAGCTCAAATCCCGGCTCTGCTACTTGTTAGCACTCTGATTTTGCATAAATGACAGCCATCAATATTTTTGCTGTTCTGAGTTTTATATGGACTTAGGCAACTGCAGTATTCAGATAAAGTGTGATCACCAGGTTGTCCCCCAATACCCTTCCTGTGGGAGTAAAGCGTTTCCAAAGTATAGATACTTAATCAGAACAAAGACAAATTCAGAACTTTACCATTGAGCCCTTCACTTAATACACAGAGCCACAGATCAGGAACCTTCCTGGCTTCCTCTCTTTCCTCAAAGTTTGAGGCTATTGGGAAATCAAGAGCATAGAGGACAAGCCACTAAAATGTGCAGGGAGAAGTCAAAGAGCAAATACTGAAGACAGTGATGTGAACAGCAATTCTAGTTAAACGTCATATCCTCAGAGAGGCCCTCCCTGACCACTCTGCTTAAAACATTACCGCAATCCTTGTCCCAGACCCCCACCCACTTTCCACTTCCATAACCTACTTCCTGTGATTGGGCTGTATATTCACATATGTATTCATGGTCTTCCTACAACAACATAAGCTCCTTGGTAAAGGAACTTCCTCTATTTTGATCATGACTATATCCAAGCGCCTAGAATAGTGTCTGGCATTCAAGAAATAGTTGTATTGTGACTGAATAACAATAGTTATTTCCTGAGTGCTTATTATGTGAAGGCAATGAGTTTAACATTTGATTTACTTAACATCTATGGAGCTGTACTTATATTCGAAGCACTGCTGCAAGTCTTCCATGGTCCCAACAATCCTATGGAGTTGTATGATGATTTCCTTCATTTTACAAGTGAACAGAGAGGCTCAAAGGAGTTCAGTGGTTTGCCCAGCATCCTTGGGCTGGTAAATGCCACAGTTAGGTCAGCTTTACTTCCTCCAATCTCACGTTTTTCCTCCTGTCTCTAATGGGGTGGAAGTACCAGAGGAGGGCGGTGAAGTCAGGGGCACAAAATCTTGAGTTTAGAGCTGCCTGAAGTTAGATGAGGGTGAAGAACTGTCAGCGTGGCTCCGGTGGGGAGAACGGAATTAAGGAATTCCTCTAATGCCAACCATTTGAGTTTAAGGTAGGCAACTCTAACACACTGGTGCATGATTTCCACGGAAATATTTATTTCAGTTAGCACTGTGGCTCTCTTACTGCAAGGTGGTATACTGTTTCATCTGAGCTGGAAAACTGGCCATTTTTACATCATGCAAATAACTCCACACAACACTTATTAGCGATTCTTTTCCTCATTCGTGTTACCCTTAGAGGTATCAGTTACTGCTTCTGACATGAAAGGAAAAAACATGAGTTCACTCTTACACAACTCCATGTGCAAGTATGCGGTCATATATTTAGCATGCCAAATGTACAGGTGATGGTTTTATGAATAATAATTAAAGTTGCTCATCTTGTTTCTGAGGCCCAGAAATCAGTATGATTTGAAGATGAAGTGCCAATTTACAGATGAATATTTTCACAGGCATCAGAAAAAGTAAATATTAAGAGAACACTGTCTAAGTTCTTAGTCATGCATAGATAAAAATGATAAGTTGTTCAGCTTTTTGGTAAAACCCAAAGCGAATCCCCTCTACTAGGTTTCTGAGGATCTGATTCCTCAGAAAGTTATGCATTTTTTATGAGTTTCAATTTTTTTTTCCTTCAGAGAAGTCATCACATTAAAATACAAATAGTAACCTTTTTTAGTATGTTGGCTCTCAGATATTTTATTTATAAGACACTTCATTTGTTATTTTATATAATTTAAGACCTTGCTTGGTGGGAATGTAAAATGGTGCAGCCAATTAATATGATGCAGCCACTGTGGTTACTACAAAAGTTAAACACAGAATTGCCATTTGACTCTGCAATTTTACTCCTGGGTATACACTCGAGCGAACTCAAAGCATATGTTCACACAAAAACTTATACACAAATGTTCATACTACCAGTATTGTAAGAACCAAAAGGTGAAAACCCAACTAACTGTTCATCAACTGATACGTGGATAAACAAACTGTGGTCTAGCCATACAATGGAATATTAGTCAGCCAGAAAAAGGAATGGAGTACGGAAATGTGCTAAACTATGAATGAGCCTTGAAAACTTTATGCTCCATGAGGAGCCACGTATTACATGGAGAGGGCTACATATTACATGATTCCATTTACATTAAATTTTTAGAATGGGCAAATCCATAGAGGCAGAGAGTAGATTAGTCTTACCAGGGGCTGGGCCCTGGGGTGGTAAGTGATGACTATTTTAAGATATAGGACTTCTTTTTGGGGTGATTAAAATATTCTGGAATAGATAATGGTGATGGTTGTACAACCCTGCAAATATTCTGAATATACTAAATGCTACTGAACTGTACACTTTAACTGGCTGAATTTTATGGTAGGTGGATCTTAAAAAAATCCAAAACAACAAAGAAACATCACCAACAAAATTTCCCCCACTTTAAATGTATGCAGAACAGTGAATCTTCTGATTTCCTCAAATTCAAATGCAAAAAGCAGCTGCATTACTGGGGACTTGGAGGAATAGCCAAGGAGAAGGAAACAGTACAAATAATTATGGAAATAATAAATGATGGTAGTCAACAGTTACTAAGGATTTATCATATCATAACTATTGTGTGAAATACTTTGGTATTAGTGGTAGTTTAATATGGTTAAGTTGAATAATTGTCTCCAAAGATGCCCATGTCCTAATCCTTGGACTCTGTGAATATGTTCGGTTATAAACAAAGGTTGCTCATCAATTGCCTTAAAAATAGAAGATCATTCTGGGTTTTCTAGAGGAGTCCAAGGGAATCACAAAGGTCCTTGAGAGTGTTCGAGAAAAGCAGACAAGGAAAATCAGAGATGCAGCATGAGAAGGACTTGACCTGATGTTGTTGGGGAAAGGGGGTCATGAGCCAAGGAAAGCAGGTGGCTTCCAAGCTGCAATAGGTGAGGGAACAGATTCTTCTGCAGAGCCCCAGAAAAGCCCACTGCCTGCTGACACCTTGATGCTAGCCCACTGAGACCCACTGTGGACTTCTGACCTCCAGAGTTGTAAAATAATAAATCTGTAATAGTTACGCCATTAAATGTGCAGTAATTTGTTACAGGAGTAATAGGAAACTAACATAGCTAGTAAAGGTCCGATCTAATGTTATGAAGCTCTGTTCCAAACTACGGAGAATTAAGAGGGGAGACAAACAAGGAGATACAGGGGCAGCTGGGTGAAAAAAATAAGATATTTGAAACCAAGTACCAACAGGTCACATCAAAAGAGTCAGTGGCTTCTGCAGGCCTGGGCCCGCACTGCTGTGCCCCAGGGCTTAGCACGTCAGGACAGTGCCTCTCGGGTTCTAGTAGAGTACATCTTGAGAAATGTGCTTAGCTAGCTCTAACTCCCCCACCCCCCCACCCCACCATCTCCCCCCAGCCTAGGAGCTGTCCCAGTCTCTGATGGGACTGTGGCTTCAGGTAGGGCGGGCTGCTACAGTACCTGTCAGGAAGTGTCATCAGCTCTTGCTTGTATAGGAAGGTAATAGCCTAGTGCTGCAGGCAGAGCCGGCAGCTGCATTAGAGGTAGTGAACTGACCTCATCTTGAGGTTTCAGGGTCGGTCAGGGCCCCTAATTGTACATTCAATGAATATTTGCATTTAATTAATATGTATGGAGTACTTGCTTTGTGATAGGAATTGTTCCAGGCCTTTCCATGCATCTTCATCTTATTTAAAGCACACTATAATTCTTTAAGATAGATACCTCCATTTCACAGATGAAAAAATTGAGGCTCCCTTTAATTCCTCTCCCTAGGGAACCAGAATGTTTCTTTTAGTGCTCAGAAGACAAACACACTGCCCACTGCAGACCCCTGTACTCCTTTCCTAGGAAACCCACCCTAAAAGTTGCATCCCTGAAGCATCTCATTCCCTGGGGGGCTCTGGACTCTCTACCCTCAAAACCAGGTAAGTTATTAAAACTGGATCTGGACTTAATGGGCTGCTTTCTGCCTACAGGGCCGGCTAATTAGTCTTAATTATCTCATTATAGATTCTAAGTATTTCCAGCTGCTTCTTTACCCCTTATTGCCTGGTTCCCCCTCCCCCGCCATGTCTATTTTCCAGATAGTCTCTGCCAAGTCCTGGACACAGGTGATATATTGATGTATTCTTCCTATCTATCCGAACATTAGTTATTTCTGATCAAGCTGCTTACTTGCTAAACCCTTCTGGGACTTCTACCTCTGTGTTCTTTTATCCATGAGAATAAACATGCTTTGGCCAATTATTAGACAGGAGGACAAATTTTAAAAACTACATTTGACTTTCACTGACCCGAGAACTGTAATATTCCTATATAGGGCAAATAATAAACGTGAATTTATCTATTTATTTGACTGGAGCTTGGAAAGTAATCCCTTCTCCCTTCTCACTGCCCTCAAGCCTCAAATCAATCACTCAGTCCAAACAGTTCAAATAAAAATGAAAGGGAAAAAGTTACCTTTCATAATTGATTGAGAATATGAAAGGTGAAGTAATAGCGAATTGAATGAGAATGTGTGGTCACAGGGCTAGAAGTTATATGGCTGTGACTGACCTTGGGCAAGTCATTTAATCTCTTTGAACCTCCCCCTTTCTAACAGATAAACTGTGCAATGATACCTATTTCATGTGGGCTGTTGTGAGGATCAAATAGGATAATGTATGTGAGAGTGGCCTGCAGACTATAAATTTGTGAACAAATGTTAGTTATTAACAAAGACAAGGAGAGTGTCCTTCCCCCATGTATTTTTACTTTCATTATTAGTAGCTAGTTCTAGAATACTCTTCCCTTTTTATTCAAGCCATTTACTTTTTATTTAAAATTTCTCGAATTTAAGCTAGAGATAGCTTCGGGTGCCAATTACGTATCATCTACTGAGTCACAAAGGTAGGCGAATAGTACGGCACGCTCCTCCCTCAAGGGAGAATTTCTCTTAATGTCTACAAACAATATTTAATATTAGCCTCCTCAATCACTGCAAAATATGACTGTTCCTAAGAGTTTGAGTATCTGAGGAAAGCATTTGGATCCTATCAACGTGCTTCTCATCTGGGTAGTTCACGACAAGGTGCAATCACAAAACGGCCAAGGAAAAGCTACTGTTAGTGGCTCCAAGGAAAAACAATTTCAGTGACACTGGGTAATTCCAAGTTCGTGGTTGGTAAAAATTTAATTTTCAGTCAATACTATTTGGTTCTCCACAGAACCAAGAGCCTTGTTGTAGTTCTTCTCCACACTTCCCTTCGCCAATATTTGTCAACTGAATTCACCTCTATTCAAATTAAACAAAATAGGAGGTTTTATTTATTCAAGTATTTTATACTGAACAGCTCCCTGGAGGTTCTCCATTTACCGGCTTGGGTAATATTATCTTTCTTTTAGTTTATTAGATTGACAAAGTTAATTTAAAAATAACCCAGGGAACTTTAAGTGATTCTTGGAAGGGCTGACATGTGTGCACATATGGCCGGTCACCCATTTTCTTCTGTGTATGTATGCTGCCTCGTGAAGGGAGGTTTTGCATTAATTTTTGTAATTTCTTAGGACACAGAAACACATTGCCAACTTGAAAGATCATCGTTCTGTTGATGAAATGCTTTCAGTTCTGTTCTTTATACAAGTGAGCGTTTTGTCTAGTGTAGCCATGGAGCACTTGGATAAAATGGCACAACTATTTACTGCCAACCCCCTCCCCCCATTTTCATCTGAAATACAACCTGGGGCACATGGCATCTAATTAAATTCATACAAAGTGCAAATTATTGAATAGAAACCAAAATGCATTTCAAAGTAAACACCAATTAATGTGACACCCAATTTCTTTCCCCTTCCCTAATCACTCCAATGTGCATGCCTCACACACAACATACTCAGCTTGGTTTGTGCGATTCAATTAGAAAGGATACACTTTATATTGCAGTCTGAGAATTACATCCCATGCTTTGCAAGCAGGCTGGGTAGGTGTCTTTTTTTTTTTTTTTTTGATTCTTACCAAAAAAACAACAACAACAACAACAAAGTCCGTGATAGAAACAGCTCTTCCTTACTTTTTCTTTAATTTGAGAAGAATTCTCATTACCCAATATGTTTACTTATTTCATTTAATACATGGATCTGTGCTTCTTTTGACAACAGCACCATCTCTGTTTTCTTTATTTCCATGACAGTGAATGCAATAGAAAACTAGAAAGCCACAGAAGTCTGGGAGCAACGTTCCAGTCAACCTAGCTTGTGAGACAAGGCTTCAAATAGTAAATAATAAAATAAAAATAAAAAGTAATTAAACTGTGGTCAGGAATACTCATCAAAAGATCATCTATAAAGTTAATCACACTGAAAAAAGAGAGCAACAAGCGACTAATAGAGCCCAATGTAGTTGGTCATGTGTAGTTGATCACTTTTTTTTCCCTCTTGTAGCCATTTTCAGGGAGTTGATCACTTTCAAAGTAATCAGCCACTTGATCTATTTTGTCTTGGAGAGGCCAGCGATCAAAGCCACTCCCAGAGAGAACCTGGCAGGAACTGCTGGTTCCAGGAACTGTGATGATGGCATCTTGGTTATGGTATACTTTTGTGCCGTTCATTCACTAAATATTTACTGAGCAGCTACAATGTAGCAATTGGAGACTGGTGCTAGAGAACATGGAAAAGGCAAAGTCCATGCCCTTGAAGGATCTCAGTGTGTATTCTGGGGAGAAAAGCAGTCTGATTCTTAACAAGGAACAGAAGCCCTGGTAATACAGATCACAAATCATCCCTTGGTGCTTATAATATATCTTCAATTATTTTAAAAAGTGAAAACCATTAATAAAGACTTCCTTTTCAAACAATGTAAAAGTTCCATGACTAGCTGCCATTGTTTTTAACTTCATCTATAGCCAAATTCAATTTACCTGTGTGGAGCACCTACCACGTACCAGCCCTTCTGCATAGGCTGTCTCTATTTCTCCTGAGGTCTAAAAAGTGCTCGTGATCTAAAAGGATACCTTTTTAAAAAAAAACTTAGAACTAAAAAAATATCAATTTATACTTCATATTGTTATGGGTTAGATAATGTAAAGGAATCTAATCTTGAGAAACCTACTAAAATCCTTTTTTAGTTATTCAAATTTATATATTTTACTTCAGCTTCTCATACCTCACAGTTTAGGCTGAGCAATACTAAGCAAAAGTAGTTTTCAAAATGGCAGCCTGCAAGGCAAGGTCTTTCTGGGCATATCAGGACTCTCAATTATCAATGTAGCGGTAAGTGGGGGTGCAGGGCGAATCCTGGCAGTGCCATCCTGCTGTTTAAGCTATCATGGGTTTTTGGAAGGTTCTTTTGTCTACACTGACTGTATCGGAAAGGATCTTGACCCACTCCATTTCTAGGTCCTGAAAATGTGCATGACAGTGACGTATTTCCAGGAAATCTCCTCCACCTCATTCTCTTTAACTTTTGCCTCCCCACTTCTTTCACTGTTGGACAGGGTCATTAAAGGAGCATTTTTAAGGCTTTAGGAAGTAAATTCAGTCTGGACAAGGGTTTCACAGGCTTCTTAAGCGCTTGGACAACTGGGAGGAAAGCAAAGGGGCAAGCTCCTTGAGGGCAGGGGCTGGTATGCCTGGCTGCTTGCCCTCTCGCCCTGAGCACTCAGCCCAGCGTGCTCTCTAAAGGATCACTGAGGACAATGACAGAGCCAGGCTGCTCCACTTCGTTTCAACGCAGCAGCCAAGGTAACCCAGGCCGGTGTGCAGTATGCAAAGCTGTCACTCAGATCTCCCACTTGCCTAAGGTAGCAGATGATTGGGTTTTGCATGCCTGGTTTACACTCTTCAAATATTTATAGACAGTTCTCTTTGCCTCAAGCCCTAGTTGTCACTTAGCCAAGTTATACATACACGGTTCTTTTAATCTTTCTTTAGAAATCAATCCCACCAAGCTCCTTAATCATTCCAGATGCATTTCTCTCAACTTTTGGCTGTTTGTCTCTCTGGTAATTTATTCTGTTGAAATGCATGAAAATAATGCAGATGTGGAACAGAGACGGGTTTAGTCACCTTTCTACAACACGGTGCAACGTCTTTTATGTGCAAAATAAAATTACTTATCCTTTCACCTTTTGTATGATCATATTTTTAAAAAAATTCACATTTAAGTTAATGGATCAATCAATATATTGCAAGGGAAAGGATGAAAAAAGTATCACTAGTAATATATTCTCTTAAGGATGATATCGCCATTGACTGAACTCCTTCGTGTGCCTATAAACAGATTAGTTTAACCTGCAGTATTCAAACATGAGCAGGGAGGGGTGGTTTGCGGGGGATCAGAACCAGAGTAACATGGTCACCACAAAGAGGCTTAGGTGCCCATCCTAAGGTACTGTCTACCTGTGGGTACATCCAGCTAACTTCAGCTTTTCAGTGAAAAAAAATTTTTTAGTAAGCTCTATTCTTCCCAAAAGTGATATACCGTAAAGAAAATGTCAAATAATCTGAAATGACAAAAGGTTACCTATAGTTCACTACCCCAAAACAATACTTAACATTTTTAAAGAATTTCATTGAAGTCTTTCGTGTATGTATTCCCCTCCCACCCTAAGCATGCTCTCACATCATTGGCAAAGTTTAACATCTAGCCTTTTCACGTAATGTTATAAAATTTCATGTATTGCATTATCTTCAAATCCCAGTTTTAAGGCTACAGACTATTCCATCAAGTAAGTAGATGTGCTATAATTTTATAATTCCCTACTGCTGGATATTTACATCGTTTCCATTTTTTCTCAAGATTAAATATCATCACAAAGAAAATCTCTGGTGTAAAGCTTTTCCATATTTAAGACTATTACCTAGATTCATAGTAGTAAAAGTAATGGATCAAAGGATACCCAGGAAATGCATTCTGAGGTAAAGAATTAATGTAGATCCTATGTGAAAAATACCACTTCAAATACAAAGATTTGTCTTTTGATGCCCAAATCACAGAGTTGTAAAAAACTTTCAAAGATGGCAAATTCTAATAACTTAAACGTGGCGCTAATATTCTCTCCTTTATTCGCACAAGTATATTGTTGAGCCCTTATTTATCAGGCTTAAATTCGGGACCTTACCTAGATCTACCATCAGAAGGCGAGTGAGGGCCGTGTAGAAGGTTGTTCGGCACCTGAAATCACTGAGGCTGTAACTATCACTGATGCCAAGGAAGGGGAAGTGTTCACTCTGATGAAAACATAAGAGCATCCAAAGTTACTAATGTTTTACCTAAACTACCCGGAAATGTCTAGTCATTAAGTAAAAGAAGTACAACTTACCGTGTGGTTTTTTAGCATGAATTTCACAGCATCTATCTTCACAAGTTTTTTTAAAAGGATATAGGTAATAGGAGTTAAGGAATCTGGGGAAATCTAACTGTCTTATCAATAGATAATCAATCACAAAATAACACTCAACTATAATGGCATCAAATTCTATTTACGAAGAATCAATATTATTTCTAAAGAGTATTCCTACAGAAATGTCTTTCATTCTGTTAAGAATGATAATCCATTATTAACCAGTGCAATTACTTTTCCTACCTTATACATATTCTAGTTATGGAAAGGAAAAATGAATTTTATAATTAAGACAAAAACTTCTTTACTATTAAAGCCTTGATAGTAGAAAATTAAAACTGACCCTTTTTACAGTTTGGATATAACTTCAGAACTTCTTTTCACTTAATATTATTTCATAAAAAATAATTATAAAAGACCCATCACAGACTATCCAGAAAGAGAAAATTATTCAATTCTGAGAAACAATGAGCCCAGTTAGTAGAAATCTAAGGAAGTTCTGCTTTAGATGAAGACCGGAATACAACTAGAAAGGTGTAGCTGACTGCATGTCACCAAGTGTAGAGGGACAGGCCTACCATTTCTCAAGTACCCAGTAGGTGTAAGACCTTTTATATTTGTTGACTCGCCTAGCTTCACAATTACACTGTCCAATATTATTTATTTCCAATCTACAGATAAGAAAGCCGACGTTCAGAGAAATGATGTTACTTACCCAAGATCGCCCAGTTATAGATGGGCGGTGCTGAGATTTGAACTGAGGTTTGACTACAGAGGTCACGTTCTTTCTACTGTACCACATTTTCACCTGAACACTTCGGCTCAGAATGAGAAGAGAGGTGAGAAACCATCAACATTCTCACAAGGTCTAAATAAGTTCTGGTTAATGCTGCCATCAGAGAGGCCAATGTGGTTCTCAGAGTGTCTCTTTAGTATACAAACACCCTCTTCCCTTAGTTAGTCCCTCAGGTGTGGGTATAAAAAGTAGAAAGGACATTGAACATGAGTCAGGAAGGCTGGGCTTCTGGCTTGACTACCCCATACAACCAGCTTGATGAGTGTGAGTACTGTCCTCGGCCACTCTGAGCCTTAATTTCCCTCTCTAACAAATGAGGGTGAAACCTATCACCCAAGCTGCCCCACAGGCCTGTTGGGAGGATGAGATGATGCTAACGTCTCTGGCAATTATAAATCAGGGAGGAAGACACAAAGCTGCAGAGAATGAATGTGAACAGGATGTTTGCTACCTGCAGGGTTGGTTCTCACAATCCCATGAGACAGGTAGCACCACTTCGATTCTTCTGATGAGGAAACAAATTCAAAAAGATTAAGTAAGACTTTCCAAAAGACAAACAGTAAAATTTAGATTCAAGTTCCTCTGAATCCAAAGCAACCATTCCCGTTGCATACTAAGCACGTGTATTAGGCTCACCTCCATATTAGATTGTAAACTTTCCAAGGGGCTGTGCCTATGCATTTTCCTTAGTGCAATGCTATCCAGTGGGTGCTCAATGCACTGTTTTTCTGGCAGGCTGAAGGGGAACAAGATCAGGACCAACTCATAAGAGACGAACCAGAAAGAGAAAATTATTGAATCCTATGAAACAATGAGTCCAGTTAGTAGAAATCTAAGGAAATTCTGCTTTAGATGAAGAAGATCAGAAAGGTTTGTTCTGCATATAAAAATGAAATTGGAGGGGTGCCTGGGTGGCTCAGTGGGTTAAATGTTCGACTCTCGCTCTTGGCTCAGGTCTTGATCTCACAGTTTCGGGAGTTCGAGCCTCGCGCTGTGCTCTGTGCTGAGGGTGCACAGACTGCTTGGGATTCTCTCTCTCTGCCCCTCCCCCACTCATGCGCGTGCTCTCTCTCTCTTTAAATAAATAAGTAAATAAACTTAAAAAAAGAAAAAAAATGAGATTTGAGGATTTTTCCTGTGTGAATCACTGAGAAGAACTGCCACTAAAACTTGACTCAGTTAAACAGGGGTGGGGATCAATAAACTAGGAAATATCTTAAGTAATTACCAAATACAATTCTCTCGGAATTGCAAAGTTAAAAGTGACAGGGTCTATGGGTAATAAGAATGCTGCCATTACTAGGAATCTTCCTGTCAGTGCTGCTAATAAACAGCAGGTCGTGTTTTGACAATAGAATATTTATGGTAGCAATAAACAGAACACTCACAGGAAGTATCTCATCTGCCAGAGACACATTTTCTACAGAACTGCATCTGTGCACTTTGCATCAAGGCCAGCCTCCGTGCCTTTTAATTACATTCTAAAGAAAAAAAATAATTAAGAATAAATTTTTACTTTTCTTCAATTAAGAAAAAAATGAGACTTCATCTGAATACTTATACTCCTCTATAGGAATTCAACTCAAAGCTAGTTATATCCCTTAAGAGAGTCTGTAATGTTTTTTTTAAAGGACAAATGGATACATCATCTTTATGATCTTTTCACTTTCATCTTGTTCTTCTCTACGAGGCTAGGGTTCTTATAAGTTGTACCACTTTAGCTGGGTGGGGGCATTTTGGTCGTGTGGCAGGATTAGGTTAGATTTCAGAGGCTTGCTCAACACAGCTTATAACCGAGAACATAGTAATGGTGGCTAATAGTAATAGCACCAATAGTAGGAGTCTAGAGTGGTGAGTGAGAGAATTTAGTAAAGGTCACACATGGAACATGAGGAGAGCTAAGATTCAAATCCAGGTCTGACTCTAAACTATAAGCTTTCTTCAGGTAACATCATATCCATTTGATTTAAAAATTTTTTTTAATGTTTTTTATTTTTATTTTTGAGAGACAGATAGAGATAGCGCGAGCAGGGGCGGGTCAGAGAGACAGGGAGACACAAAATCTGAAGCAGGCTCCAGGCTCTGAGCTAGCTGTCAGCACAGAGCCTGACGCAGGGCTTGAACCCACGAACCATGAGATCATGACCTGAGCTGAAGCCAGACGCTTAACCAACTGAGCCACCCAGGCGCCCCCATATCCACTTGATTTTAAAGAGATCACTAGCTTCTTGAGATACAAAGGAAACTGAAAGTAGGTTCCAGAAAAAACAGGGAAACTGTTCTGTTGGGAGGGACCAATTATTAAAGAGCCTTCATCACATCCAGGACTGGGCAAACTCCACAGCCTGGCTGATACTAACTCACTAAATGCAATTCCTAAAGAATTCCTATTTCCATGCAGACTTATGAAAACACTGAGGAAGGGGAACAAGGTCTTACTGACAGCTAGGATGACAGAGAAAGGAAAGAAAAAGTCAAAAGGAATGGTGTATCCTACAGATGGTTGGGAGTTTTGAAAATCTGTACCTCTGGAGAAGAAGAAAACCAAGTTGAGAATGAGCTGGCTTCTTCAGTTACTGGAGCACTACACGCTTTAGTAGCTGATGGGCATGGCAGCACCAAGTAGGGCTTCAATCCACAGGGGCCAGACCTTACTGAGTATCTACATTTCATCACACCTAAAACATCACTGATTAGAAAAAACATCATTACTTTATGTGCTGAGAAAGAAAGAGTGTTTTAAAATGTCACCACTTGTGGTGTTTGTATATCTTATTACAGAAGTGCTCATGTGGGAAGCAATTTCTGTTTTAAAATCAAGGAAGTGGTTGGTATATTAGGTATAGGACATTCACAGGCACCAGAGGGGAGATGATGCACTGATCCAGGTGGTTATTTAAAGCCATACATGTTTACAAAGAGGTTTTGCAGATGGAGTTAAAAATATATTTTTCTAATGATAGAGTGAAGTTCACAGATAAGAAAAAGACATGTTGGAAACTACTCTAGGTAACAAATATATAAGTAACAAAATATGATTACTGAAATATCAGTTTAGTAATTTCAAAAATGGTATTATGTTCAGGGCGCCTGGGTCGGTTGAGCATCTGGCTTCGGCTCAGGTGTGGGTTCGAGCCCCGCGTCGGGCTCTGTGCTGACAGGTAGCTCAGAGCCTGGGGCCTGCTTCAGATTCTGTGTCTCCCTCTCTCTCTGACCCTCCCCTGCTCATGCTGTCTCTCTTTCTCTCAAAAATAAATAAAACATTAAAAAATTTTTTTAAATTATATTATGTTCATCAACTCTACTAAACTGAAAAAATTCAACCAAAATGAAGCAGCTTAAGGAATACTATTAGTTACTTAATAAGGAATGGAGTTAAGGTTTTGTCCATTAACAAAAAGGGTAACATTAGGTTCACATACCCACTATGTGAAATTCTGAACTATAGAAGACAAAAAAAAAGACTCCTAATCTCTAATAACTTGCAACCTAATAGCAGAGAGAGGACTAGCCAATACAAAGCTATGTGATATTCATCCTTGGGCATACAGATAAGAACTAGGTGTTTAGGAACATTAAGAAAAAAAAAAAGATGATAGGAATGGGAATGAAAGGGATTAATGTTCAATAAGCACATACTGTGTGACAGGGTCAGTGGCACCGGGTGTCATATTTTGTTAGATAAGAGATATATTGTCATAGTGCTTGCTTCTGGTAGCACACGTACTAAACTCGAAGATTAGCGCGGTCCCCTGCACAAAGACATATTGTTACAGAATTATTATTTTATTTAATCCTTACAAAATCCCAAGAGATAGATAATATTCCCCTTCTACAGATGAAGTAACTGAGCCTCAAAGAAATTCAATGACTTATGTGCTTTCAGCTAATACAATGACAAAGGGTCATAACTGTTTCAATACAGGTTCAATAAGACTTTAGCAAGACTTGAAAATTTAAAAGAGACCTGATTGAGTTGCAACGGGTCAAATGAAAAGAACAGCATAGGTGGTGATTCAGTAAAGATGATGAAGGGTGTCAAGGGCAAGGTAAAATAAATTTCCTTGGCCTGAGCATAAAGTACAAATTGTGGTTGAGTGGTGGGTCAGAAAATTAGTTATGAGAACTCAGTAAGTCAAGTACTGTTAAAGGACTCATGTTTTAATCAATAATTTTACTTTGACCCAAGAAACAAGTGGAAGCGATTCTGGGCTTTTGGGAAGAGAAATGATCAGATCACAATAATACTGGAGGAAGATAATCTTGTGAAGCAGGAATCTAAAGAATTGTGTGAAGGTCTGAATAAGTGGGTTACAGAAAAGGAGTAGAGAGGATTCTCACCCTTGATTCTAGTATAAAAACAAATGGAGCAGATAAATTATGGGATGACTTTTCCATGGATAATAGAGACAGAAAACAAAGAAATAAATCAACATTTCTTTTGATGAGAAATGTTAATAGAAGTACGCCTGAGGGATATATGCTGAAACTAGTTTTATTTAACATTCTCAAAACCATCTGGAGATGGTGGTATTCACTGAAATAAAGCAATACATTTTAATACTGTTTCACAAAAGCAGAATTACTACTGTTTATTACTAAATATTTCCTGTAACAGACATACCCAACTGTACTTCCATCCTTCACCCTTATTTCGTTCTATACCTTTGTTACATCTCTCACCCTCTACTCTTTCCTAATCCCACCTCATTCAGGATTCATACCGCAGTGGAGGGAAGATCAGTGACAGGGTAAGGATGCATGGTTTGCACATGAGTTGTATACGTAATGATCTATATATAAGCTATATCTAAAAATTTTCTATGTTTTTTATTTATTTTTGAGAGACAGAGACAGCGCGAGCAGGGGAGGGGCAGAGAGAGAGAGGGAGACACAGAATCTGAAGCAGGCTCCAGGCTCTGAGCTGTCAGCACAGAGCCCAAAGCAAGGCTCGAACCCACGAACCGTGAGATCATGACCTGAGCTGAAGCCAGCGCTTAACCGACTGAGCCACCCAGGCGCCCCTATATAAGCTATATCTAAATGACCTTGAGTAGAAAGAGTTCCCTCAAAGCCACTATATCAAAATAACCACATACCTGGTTATTTTTGATGAATACATTTTCAGAAAATTAGTATGTAATTTATTTGAGTTAAATTTTAAAAGGAAAAAGAAACTGTTAATAAAAGAATGGATTTTGAGCTCTTAGGAAAAATATGTGAAAGGCTATCTGGAACCAGGATCAATTCTGTTAGAATTAAAAATCTGGGAGGGCAGGATCTGTGTCTCATTTGAACCTCTGCTCTGTACTTAGCAGATGCTTAATGAATATCTGCTGGATTGAAAGAGGCCAGTAAGGGGCACCTGGGTGGCTCAGTGGGTTAAGGGACCACCTCTTGATCTCAACTCAGGTCATGATCTCATGGTTCGTGAGTTCAAGCCCTGCATCAGCCTCTGCACTAGTGCGAAGCCTGCTTGGGATTCTGTGTCTCCCTCTCTCTCTGCTCCTCCCCTACTTGCATTCTCTCTCTCTCAAAATAAATCAATAAATTAAAAAAAAAAAGAGGCCAGTGATATAAAGTAAATCATTAAGCTGAGTATGGAGTTAAATTTAAGTACCATGATTTTATTCTTATTCAGTGTTAAATATAAATTAAGGATGCAGTTCTGGGTATTGCACTAAAACCACCACCACCACAAAAAACAAGCAAGATAAGACAAAGGAAGCTGGAAGAGGTGTGGGACTGAAAAACAAAATCATCATCGGGATCAAGTAGCCAGAACAGCAAAGAGACTCTCTGGCTTGTAAACATGGAAGCAACTGAGATAAGCCACCGATGGATAAACAGATGTAGGACGCATGTGGACAGGAATTACATTCACGAAATCCTGGTGCACAGGAACTGAGGAGACAGTCTCAAAGCCTTAGAGAGTTAGTCTGAAGCCAAATGGAAGGGATTACTTCTCTAACAAATAACTCGGGCCAGCTTTGTGGATGTCCATGCTACGCATTTGCACAGTGTTCTAGGCTTAGAGGGGCCGGTGTTTGCTTCAATGCTGTGTTGTTGAGGTCTTAAAAAAGAATTTTTTAAAGATTTTATTTTTAAGTAATCTCTATACCTAATATGGGGCTCGAATTTACAACCCTAAGATCAAGAGTCACGTGCTTTACCCACTGAGACAGCCAGGTGCCCTGAAATTCTTAATAGCTTAGAAGTAAGGCACCCCACATTTTCATTTTGTACGGGGTCCCATGAATTATGTAGGTGGTTTTGCAATACACAGAGAAGTTATTCATTCTAAGAACTGTAGTTAACAGTCTCAACAGGGTAAAATGAATTTGGATAAATTCATGAGTTAATGTAGAACCCTGTTACAGTACCTGTTTTTAAAAAGCTAAAGATACTTAGGGTTTTCTTTGAAGATGATGTAGTAAGGGCAACTACCAACAGAGGGCCTAATAGAAAATGAAATTTCCTTTCTATTATTTACCTGAAACCCAAAGTGAGACATGTTACTGCTATAAACTTGAGAGAACAATGAACTGAAGTAGAAATATTGATCAATTTTTCTTCAAGGGAAGAAAAACTTGAAATACTGATTAACAAACTGAACTTTAGATGAAATGTAACACGTTCCTTCGTCTTTCTCAGAATTTAAAAGAAGTTTATTTCGTGGCATCATGTGACCCTTCTCTCCCCAGTCTTCCCAGCTGCTGCTCCCTTGTCTAATCATTTGAACAATCGTATCCCTTCCCCAGTCAGAAACTAGAATTTATGACTGGAAGGTATTTCATTTTTAATTTTTTAAAATGTCTACTTATTTTTGAGAGAGAGAGAGATGTGAGCAGGGGAGGGGCAGAGAGAGGGAGACACAATCCGAAACAGGCTCCAGCCTCTGAGGGGTCAGCCCAGAGCCCTACGCGGGGCTTGAACTCATGAACCACGAGATTATGAACTGTGAGATCATGACCTGAGGGAAAGCCGGATGCTTAACCTACTGAGCCCCCCATGTGCCCCATGACTAGAAAGTATGTTAAACAGGAAAAAGGATCCGTAAGTATGAAACCTGGATGTGGAGGGTTGCCCTAGGACAGAGCCATTTCAGCTCTGTGCATATTAGATAAAGCTATTTAGAGTCTGGAATTTCTTGAAACTTAGTCTTAGAAATTTAGAGAATACATCAAAAAGTTACTGTATTTGCTAAATGTAATATATAGGTCTCATGTAATGAATATAATGGGACAACATAAATTTTCCCTCAAAAAAACCCGCTGGATTTAAAAATTACAGTAGTCTTACCAATGTGGAAAGCTTCAAATTTGACAAACAGAAACACTGGAGTAAAATACAACAGACTCTCCAGTTAAAATCTGAGGACTTAAGGAAATGTTGTCTTCATACACATTATTATTTAAGAAACTAAGCTATCTCTAAAAATGACAAGTCTGCCTTTCCCTAATGAAGACAGAGTCCTATAGAGAAATACCTGACTTTCTTATTTGGAACATCCAGTTCAATTTTCCAATTATCTTAAAGTGCAAGTTCTCATAGTATGGTCCCTAAGCCACCAGCATCCCGGGAAACTTGCTGAAAATGCAAATCTCAGGTCATGCCTGTCTAACACCTCCTAAAACATAAACTCTGGGGGTGGGGTCCAGAGTTTGTATTTGTATTCTAACAAGAACTCTAGCAATTCTAATCATCCCTAGAGTTTGAGACTACTGCCTTAAGTCAAGTAAACGTGAGTCTTTTGAGCACTTCCTAAAAATGAGGATCTTTTGTGATTTCAATTTCCAAGCAAGCAGTCGGATACAAGAACAGTAAAGTTCAGGACTGGCTTTGAGAACCATAAGCAAACACTGAGTAGCATTCACTCTGAAGAAGATAAAAACAGAAAAAACAACAAAAAGTATCTAAAGACACACACTAGAAAGTAATCAGAAACATTTAAAAACTTCATAGTTAGATGCTTTTCAGTATTTCCTTACCAATATTTAAGTACAAATATTTGTATACATATATATATATAAAAGCAGGTTTCCATTAATAGAGGCCAGTTGGTGATGATTTTTATCTCACATAACGGTTTCTATTGCTGAAGACTGCCATCTGACTTTCAACACAAATAGAATGTATTGCTTTAAAATCAGGACTTAAAACACATTATAATAAAGAAATCGATTGGAAACAACAAAACATGCATTTAGGTAACCAGCAACTGCACTGAAATAGACATACCACTCACATATTCCATTATGTAAATGAATTCAAAGATATTTCATGACTGATCAGCTGGAAGGGACATAATGATTTATAATTCAAATAACTGAGCACTGAAATCAAATTGAACTAATATATATTTCTAAATATGGAAACCTGAAATAATTGTTAAAAAATATAAATCAATGTACCCAACTTGAAATCATTTGCATCCCTTGGTTTAAATGTTATAGCTTTTAAGTTTTATCTAATAAGTTTTCTGAAAATATGATTTTTTATTAACTTCAAGAAGTATTCAGAAGCAATAAACATCTTATGAAACAAAAGGTTATACTTTTAGGATTAAAGAATACATAAGAGATATAAGGGGAGAGGAAGAACATCTTACTTAAACAGTGGATAGAAATAAATTAGGCATTATGCACGTTATAGCAAAAAAGAATACAAATCAAATTAACTTTATATTAGATTTCAAATCCAACCTAAAAAATAGGGTAAATCTAAACAATAGATACGTGCTGTAAAATAACACAGGCTTCTTTCCACATAATACGCTCTCAAAGTAATTCATTGTGAAAAGGCCAGAGTTTGCAAGACTAAAAAGTACTTATAAACCACTTCATATGTTAGAAATAAAGAGTATTTCAGCATTATTATTAAAAAAAATACAGGTTGAGTTTTTTTTTAATAAGAAAAAATACATATCTTAAAAAGCCAAAATGACCACTGGAATTGGGTTGTACATCACTTTCCAGTAAAAAGGAAAAACAGCCTGGACAGGTGTAATTTATCATTTTTCTGATTTAATATCAAAGAAATATATTAAAATAATAAAAAGAATCCTGAAATCCTCAAAATTTGTAGTGATAAATAGCCCTCCCTGTCTTTATTGCATTATACCTACTAACAGAAATATTGCATGGTGGATTTTGCCAGACAAGGACGATTATTTTCCAATAAAAAGTTGCATATTAAATTCCAGCACAAAAGTGGGTGTCTAATACTTTGGAAATCTTTTATGGTTTCCCAAGGAACACAATTTTAAACTTAACTAATACAAACATATTCCTGCAGTAAGCCTACATTAAAGATTTCCATCCAATGCCACGCATTTTCAGAATGCTGTCCTCATATTTAAATATCAGCTAATCTTGGTGGTTAACTAAGACAACACTTATTTTTCACAACTCCTGTATATTTGATAGCTAACATATAAAAGGCAATCTACATGCTTCTCTCTCATTGGTAGAAACAGGACAATGGTATCAATTATAATCTAATGAGAAAATATGATTCTGGCTAGATTTAAGAAATCTGCTAAAGATAGAAACCCAAACACTTAATGCATAATGGCAAATCTTATTTTAGAGTAAATAAGATGTTGATTCGTTGGTGGCAATAATCTAAGAAATGGTAAAAAAAAAAAAAAAGCATAATTTTCTTCCTATTACTCCTTTGTGCCTCTTAACTAATCAAAATAATATTCTTTTCAATTGAAGAATACTAGGCTATAGTATTTACTCTCAGGAACTCAATTTTTGTAAGGTAATATTTTTAGAACATTTTGACCTTCTTAAAATTAGCTACATGCTTTCTTTTAAAATAAGAACTCCCTGACAATTATGAAAAATCACAGACTGAGACACATGAGGTTGTATACTTTCTTATGTATCCACTTATTAACCTAGATGGGTATAAACATAACTTTAACTACTTAGGAATCTATATATCCATATAAATTCAATTGTGACTGAATAAATGCTTGACAGTCAGGAGCTAATAAAAATCTTTCAAAAACACACATTTACAGATAAGGCTAAATGAAAGGTTTTTTATTAAAAAGAAAAAAAACCCCTGCAACATTAGAGCAAGGGAAATACCTGGCCAATAGAATGCACCTGTTGGGGTGTTTCTATACATTACCAGATCTAGTAAAAAGGATATCCAACAGAAAGATCATTTAGGAACTGGAGAGTCCTTGAAATCACAGGCTCACATCTTCCCCAGTATTTAAGATTTGTAACGCTAAATATGAAAACAAAGTTTTAACCGTAAGTAAGGTATTTGCTTGTAGAGGGAGAACATGGAAATACACATATATTTATGTTAAGTTAGATGACCTAAATTAGAAATATCTCACAAAGTTGAAAAGCAGGTTTAAATACCATTGGAATGTTTCCCATTCTATTCTTTTTAGTGGCATAATCAAAATTATATCCTGTCAATGTACAATGAACACTGCTCTCCAAATGGTACATAATTCTATAAATTTAGTGTTGTAAATTAAAAAAAACTGCCCAAGTGTTTCGCAGAAGAAACATCAAGTTTGTATGTAAAACAAGCATATTAGGGAATGACAGCAGGAGTTACAAAGAAGTCAAATAGAGGCTCACAGTTACTGCCAAGAAATGAACCATCAGACTTGGGGCTCGCTTCTTACGGTCATGACTGTTGAGGTATCTTTGTTCTCTGCAAGCAACACAATCCTGTCTACCTGTTACACAGATACAGTGGGTTGCCAAATGGAGGCGTGCAAGTTGAGGCTAATTGTACAAAATTCTGTCTATGACTAGAAACCAGTTAATTCTGCTAACAGATTATACGGATGATTTAAGGGAAGTTTCCAAGAGTAGATCTGTGATAGCCATCGGTTCCTGCTGGAATCAATGAATGCCCTGTCTTAAGCCAATCAAATCTCTCCCAGAGATTCCATTTTGCAATAATCTCTTTAGTTGGTCTTTGAAATTGGGTATTTGCTTTCTAATTAAAAGCAAAATGCTGCCCAATTGACTTGAAGAATCAAAGTCGCAAACGTTTTAAGACCATGTTTTGATGGGGCATATTGCAGTGGCATGGGTACCCTGGCAAATAAGAATGTCTTTCGGGTGGTGAATTTTAAATATGTGAAATTAAGTTTCAATTAAGAACAATGCTACCATTCTAGGAATTAAGCATAATTTAAAAAATCTTTTATTAAAAAATAATATTAGGAGATTTAAACACAGTAAAAGTATCCATTACATTCAAAGCAACAACAAAAGAAAAATCCAAGAACTCACATTTTCGTCATGAATGTTTCTAGAACATGGTTGTCATCTGTTATTCCTAAAACTTCTGACATACGGGCATATACCTGGATGAAAACATTTCATTGTTAAAGGCTTTATCATTAACATATATTTTCCAAAGATTTTTCACACTGAACAAATGGAAGATTCAAGCACTGCTGCATCCACAGTGACGCAGGGTGTGGGGAGGGAGAGCAAATGAAGGATTTTAAAAAATTATACTTTAAAAATTTACTCTCTTTTTCTTCCAGGAAATACCTCTCTCATTTTGAAAAACATACCCACCCATACACACCCACACTCACAGACTCATTTTATTCCCAGCACACCACATAATTTCTTTCTCAAACTGGTAAACCAATGCTTTCTCAGAGATGGGCGTATGTATATAAAGGGCTGAAAAGGGGAGTGTCTCAATAAGTAGAACATTTAAAAATTTTCCATCTATGCCAGATATCAGCAGGCCATCAGATAATTCAGGATTATGTTAGGCAGTTATAAAAATAAGGATTTCAAAACTAAGAGGAAATTAAAGGCTTTATAAACATTCTCCTCAAAAATCTCTCAACTAAGCTCCCCCAAATACAGAGACAGGTCTTACTTTCCATGCTGAGACGGAAATCCCAGGCTCAGGGACTCTCTGTCGAATACATCAGGGCCTGGGGAATCCACTAACCTTCCAATTAGGGAGTGTTGGTGGCAGAGTTTGGGGTGCAACACTTCAGTCCCAACCTAAGCCACATGGAGCTTATAAACGTATCCCACTTCAAGAGGGAAAATGCCACCAGCAGCCAATGGGATATTCCCCAGTAGCCTGGCAGAGCCGAGAGGTGGATGACACCTCTATGCTCCCTGATGCTCTGGTGTGATTCCAGGTTATGCCTGCCAGACACCAGCTGTATGGGATTTCTCTTCTGTGATTTGATCCCCTGTGATTGTGTTCTCTCACTTTTTCCCGCTCCGCCTATTTCCTATGGTATGGCATGGCGACTTAGCTTTCACTCCCTATGCCTAAAATATGTGAGCACCAGCTTCATACACTGCCACAGGTCATGGAGGTGAATCACAGGGTTATACAGGGGAGGAAGGCTGTTCACCGCAGAGATCTCATATCTGGATTTTAAACACTGTTCAAAGTAGAAGCTTGTGTTCCGGGATTTCATCCTAAGTCCTATACCCAGAAGCTGCTCAGGCCAGCGGGAGGGAGAGAGGAAAAGGTGGGGGACAAGTGGAGAGGGCAAGAGAAGGAAAGAAGGGTGGAGGGGGAAAGGTGGGGGAGAGGGAAAGGAAACTGAGATTCATTCTCCTCTTGCCTCTTCTGCTAATTTTTGAGCCCTATGGAAAAGCATTTCAGTCACTGTATCTATCATTTTGCTCCTGAGAATAGGCCTTCTCTCTTACAAGACTGAAGGTATCACTGCGTTTGTAAGACGTTCAGGTGGAAGAGGGAGCTAGGGAGAAAAAATCCCTGGAAGTCAGTTACCACCAGTCCTCAAAGATCAGAAACGTTCACGCACCGAGAAGGCCCAAAGGCAGAACAGAACGTAGGAAGGGAAGTTCCCCTGATCTCGGCATGATCCTAACCCTCTCTCATGGATGGACGGAAACGGGGTCCCTTGGAAAATCTGATATTGATATGATTAATGGCACTCAAGGCCCTTCACAACTTGGCCCCACATACGTCATCTTCTACCATTTCCCTCCCTCTGAAGCCACAGTAAAATACTGATGGGTCACTGAGGCTTCTCATGCCATTTCAGGTTTCTAGGAGTTCATGTGCTGTTCAGTTTGCCGGAACCAGCTTTCTTCCTCCTCTCCCCTTGATTCCCATTTAAAAGTCATCTCCTCTGAAGCCTTCTTTGCCGTCCAGGGACAGCACTCTCCTTCCTGCTCCCACAGGGTCTGGTCCATTCCTGTCCTGGGGTGTTTCTCACACTGGAATAGTTTGGGCGTCCCTTTCCCCCACTACGCTGTATTATATTTTTGTAAAATCCAGGTTTCCATTTTCAAGTCTTTATACATACTATTTTTTTATGGCATAGCTCAGAATTAATCTAATTTTGATTCTATCTATGCAACATTGAATAATAAAAACGTAATAACTAAAATGTGATTTTAAACCTTTAGGACATTAAAAAAATTTGTTGTTGTTGTTGTTTTCAATTGGTCCTTCTGACAGGGACGTTTTCTGTGGTGTCCCTGGCATTCAAGGAGGAGGAAGTGAGGCAGGCAGGTCTGTTATGTTCTGCTGTCAAAGCAGCTTCTCCGAGTATCAGATTTGACCCAATAAGATACTAGAGAAAACAGTCAACATTGACACATGGCTTTAATCCACAATTATCCTTGTAACTTGCACCGTTCCTTTTATCATCCATTAGCTTTGATTCCCATTATCCCATCTAGAACTGTGTCAACGCTTCTGTCCCTAGGGATTTCTCTCCACTCCTAGGATCTGACAGTCAAGCTTGAGTACTAAACAGGATCATTACCTCTTAAATCCACTTATCTGATCTACTGAATAGTAAATTGAAAAGCTCATTAAGAGCAACAATCTGATTTGTTTTCACGTGTGACAGGGTCATTTAAAATCAATGTATGATTACTGCATTTCTTTTAAAAGACTCTCTCACATTTTCCAAGGCACCTTACCATTCAGAGAGCATACAGATAATATGAAAATGTCTTTAAACATCTGAATTTAATTATACCACAGACATACACAATTTGCAAGCGGGAAATAGTTTGTCCAGTGAGGAAATTATCTTTGAGAATGTTTATCACAAAGCACAAGTCAATGAAGGCTTTCTAAGAAAAAATTCGAATTCAGTAGTTAGGGATTTAACATTTTCTAAAACTTCTATCACTTCACCAAAAAATTTTTCATCACAGCAAGAAGAACCTACATCACAATACTCATTTTAAGGAAGGATATAGAAGCTGGCCTAAGAATGCAGGAAGGGGAAAAAACCTCCCTTGAAGTTCACAGATTCCCCATTTTTTATTTCAGGACCAATTAAGGTACTGAGATCATAATGAAAAATAAACACAAGTCTAAGAAACAAGAGATGAAGCCCATGTATGTTGTCCATCCTTCTTTGAGGTGAGGGATACAATGAAGTTGAAAATGGCTGTGCCTTTGGTTACGCGTTTCACCTGCCCAGACATGCACACATTATAACCCCGTCTTGGCCTGGCCACTTGGGCCTTCCTCCCGTTCCTTCTTTTGTAATATACCTGTATTTCTCTATCAGACTATAAGCTCCCTGAGGACAGAAATGATATTCTTTTGTTTCCTATGCTTAATGCTCGACAAATGTTTGTTAAATGAGTAAAAAGAATATAATGATAAAGTGCACTTATTGGCTGACTCCATTTCATTCACGTTTTTTTTTTTTTAAACAAAAGGAAAATAACCTATAAAAGGCATGGGTTTTGCACAGACTGTTTTCTCTTTAAGAATAATATACCCCCTGGGGTGCCTGGGTGGCTCAGCTGGTTAAGCGTCAGGCTTTGGCTCAGGTCATGATCTCACTGTTCGTGGGTTCAAGCCCCGCATCAGGCTCTGTGCTGACAGCTCAGAGCCTGGAGCCTGTCTTCAGATTCTGTATCTCCCTCTCTCTCTGACCCTCCCCTGCTTGCACTGTCTCCCTCTCTCTCTGTCTCTCAAAAATAAATTAAAAAAAATAAAAAAAAAAAGAAGAATGTACCCCAAATTCCACTCACTGGAAGTAACCCTGGTAAAATATCGTTACTTAAAAAGGGGTGATGTTAATGCTTAATGTTTCTGGGAGGAGCTCTCCTCCAGGGATATTGTGAGCAGCTGCCGCTGCCGGTCAGGTAGGGGCCCTTCTCATACCAAACAATATGATATGGGTGTAGTATTGATTTTCTTTCCTCCACTATTTCAAGTGCGCGCTGCCTGAGCACAGGCGGAAATATTTCCTTAAACATCTCCAGAGGTAATTAGAATACTGCTTCGACAAACTTAGCAAAGCAGAAAAAACATGGGCTTTGGTCCCAAAGATCTCTGGATTTGAATTCTGGATTTGCCACTCACTAGGTGTTACTTCAAGTCTCTGGATCTTGTTTTTCTAACTGTAAAATGGGAATAATAATAATAATGCCTACTTTATGACTTCTGGGAAGATTAAAGGATGATCCCTAATACGGAGCTTGGTATTTACTAAATTACTCATCAAATGCTGTTTCTCTTTCTAACCCTTCTTATGGATCCTTTCTCATAGTAGGTGCTAAAAACTGTCAGCTAATACCTTTTCAAGAAAAGGCTCGTTATATAAAAACACAACAGGAAAGGAAGAAGGTGCTTATCTTGAAGGTTTTCACACTGCTCAAGTAACGTGAAAGCAAACAAAACCTTAAATTTCTATTAACTTTGAAATCTTTACATATATATTCAATTAACACACTCTAATCACAGTCAGAAATGACATTCATTAAAGGCATAAAGCTTTAAAATTTCATCCTATGAAATGGATTTTTCCCCCTACTTCTACACAGTTATTATCTTACAAGCCAGAAACATTACCTATTTTAACCACTCACCCATCTCTCCAGCTCTTGAAATACAGGGGGTTGTTAGAAATGTAAAGAATTATCACTATTATGGATTTGAGAAGACATGCTCCTACAAAACCGTCTTAATCTGTTTGTTTTCTCATCTCTGTCTATTTTACTATGAGGGCTCTTTTCAATTTCAGAAAAGAGCATTTGGGTGCGTGCGTAACGCTTCCCACACGTTCTCTGACTCTTCAGCTCACCAAATGACAATATTGCCTGTGCACATGCAGGTCAGGTCGCTTCAGTGACCTTATATCTGGCTTTTTAAAAGGGAAGCCAGACGAGATAAGAAAACCAGACAAGGAATAAGCATACAAATAGCAGTAAGATTCTGAGTTGTAAATCTAATTTAATAAAGAATAAAAGCATGGGCTGTGATAATTTTTTAAATTGCTTTCTTTTTCCAACCCTAATTCTTAGTCTTGGGGATGTGCAGCGTTGTCTCTAACATTCTGGTTATAACTTTGAAGAAACTAATTATGTCAATCCTTAAATTTGAAGTAGATTACAGAACTGGGAAACCCAGGATATTAGTTCCTAAAGGTTGTATGGATATATAATGACAGTCACAGAAATTCAATAACAGCCCTCTATGAAATGTACTCAAAAGCACCACATGAAACAAATTAAAAAGAACAATGAATCTCTCATTCTGTGCAAATAAGAAAATAAGAGAAAACACTGGTTCTATAGGTTTTCATAACAGTTTTTATAATGAATTAAGATTTTGGATAATGAATCTTCAGAAAATTACAGTAAGCTAATACCCCGAGGCCTTCCATAAATGTTTAAGATGTTATAACTTCTCAAAGAGCATTTGTAAGCAGGCTCAATGCAGAAAATGAGCAGTGCTGTGGAAATCAACAACCAAGTATTCTGCCATCACATGATATACTTTCTTGAACCAATTTATTCCCCCAAATTCATTTAATAATGCAAAATTGATACCACAAAAGTTTAAAAAACCCTCATAATTGTTGTAAGTTCTACAGTAGTGTTTCAATCTGCTGAAATGATTTATCAAGATTTTTTAACTGGTTGTAATTTGGTAAAATAAAACCTGTCACCAGAAAGGATCCAATATAGGGAAAACATTAACATTCCTAAAAGAATTCAAGAACTTAGTGTGAACTCACTTATTATGAAAAAGAAGCCAATTTTCATATTTTTGTCTTAGCCTTCAAGTGCCCCTGACATCAATGCAGTGCTTTCTATAAAAGAGACCCGTTGGGAATGCAAGGTAGGAGAGGCAGGAAAAAGAGGTGTAAGAGGGAATAGAGGATTGAATGATTTGGATCTAAACCATTTGGAACTGAAGAGACAGAGGTCTTTCATGAGTGCTTAAAGCAGAAAAAAACCATGATCACCGCAATTAACTTATGGCCACATGAAGAAGTTAACGTCACAAATATCATTGCTTCATATTAAACATACAAATCTATTGCTACTGAATAGATCCACGCTAATCTTGGTGGACTAATTTTTCCATATCATTTAAAACTGCACCAGAAAATAAGGACCAAAATTAGGTGAAAAAAAATCTTTTGCCAGCATTTAGTTTTAAAATTACAACTTAAGTTGGAAACCAAGTGGTAGAAGGTTAGAATTCTGCTTGCCTCATTCACCGGGATACAGAATGGCAACCGATGAGAGAAAATCCGGCTATGGAAGTACAAAATAAGTAAGAATGTGAAGTGTTTATTTCAATTAGAATATCTGAACCCACCATCTGTGGTGGCCATCTTGCTAAGGGGACACGTACCTAACAAATCTCTTAAGAGGCATTCCCAATCTGCTTGAATAAGCTATTGTATAAGAAAACTTGGAGCGACCACTTTGGCCTCACATTTCCTTCGCTCCACATCCTGTGGCACAAAGCATGAACTCAGCAGGCTGGGGTGCTGGGCTGCCTGCTGCCTTGTGATAATCCCCTCTCCCAGTAGGGGCCTCCACTGATGCATGGCTAAGAACATGCTTCCTCTTTTGCTTGCACCCCAGTGGGGTATCCATTCCTAACTTGGGCCCAAATCCAGACTGCTAAGGAAGGGCTCCAGATGCTGCCAGAGATATTTTTGGATTAGTTTCTAAACAATCATTTATTTGAAAGAGGGGTACAGGTACAGTGTGAAAACCAGCAATCCTGGTAATTTTGGAGGGATTCTCTCCCTCCCCCGCCCCGACCAGACCTGAGGTCTAACTACCACCTGTTCAACAGAAGCTGGCTGTTTGCCCCATTTTCCTTCAGGGAGCCACTGACTAAGGATCTCCACCAGCATGAACCTAATGTCTCCCGACAGGCCTTCACTAGCCAAGAGGGACCCAGGTCGAGTGCACCAGTTACTGGTCACAGGATACACAGCCCATAGAAAGACTCCTGTGGTGCAACCAGCTGAAAGCCAACTAGAGAAGATGGGGGGGTGCACATTTGTCCTGACACAGCTTTGCTCCTGCTGGCTGCCAACTCACTCCGTGTCTGGGGCCAAGCTTCTGTTAGACTAGTCTTCTAGCAAAGCACTGGGTAAATATATTCTCTTCCCAAGCTCATACTATAAGAAGCTAACCGCGGCTAGGGCACAAGGCTACTAGAAAAAGGCTTGACTGATTCTGGTGGAGCGTGGCGAGACCACGTATTACAGGCACTTTATTTATAATTCTGCGCAACAGCAAACTTATATCATCATTCGATTCTGGAGCAAAGACGTTGATGCTGGATGCAGTCTGTGAAAGGGTGATGGCAGAGGTGGGGAATTAGGAAAGAAAAGATTTATTTTTTTCCCATAATCCCCATATCTCTTAGGGATACACGTACTGTAGATACCGTTCCATCACAGATGCTGTTCAGTGGAGCCCTCAGAGAACTTTCTCCTTCCAGGTGTGAATGACTGGTTAGAATTGGCCACTTCAGAAGCGTTGTAATCAAGAAACCGAAGCTGCATTCATACCACACGATCACACTAAACTGAGTCTTTGCAGTTAGTACTGCTTGCTGGCCGACTACTGACCCTTTGGTTGTAAAATGTGCACAAAATGGGGAGCCAAGACAAGGCACCCCTACACTTATCACTGTGAGCATGTACCCGTTTCAGTAATAAGAGCCTGGGGCTGTGGTGAGACAAACATAAAGACTGGTGATCCACCACCACAACCAGCAGCTCAACTCACCTTAACTATTTTCCCAGCCTTCTCTGGAACTCGGGACACATCACTCCTCAGGCGTACAACCTAAAAAGCACAGAGTTTAGGGACCTGGCACCTGACGTTAAGAAGGGAAGAGCAGAAGGCCTTCCCAACTTCAGATAGAGGGAGAAAAGGTGGTTCAGGATCTTTGTGACTGCCACTTAAACCATTCTTGGGACCTTTGATTTTATTCTGGAAGCCATGAGCAAAGACGATGGTGGAGTGCTGTTCAAAGTCTGGATGTGGTTACATGGATTACACCATGGGTTTGCTTCCATGGAATAATTCTAAAAACCAATTACTAAAGGACAGCCCTAGAAAAGAACAAATTATAAAGAATACTTTACGGAACTATTTTAACAATCTCTTAGTACTGTTGTTTTTCATGAGGCACTCCTATTATGCAAGTGTGGCAACTGGGGCTAATGATTTAAGTAGGCCGAGTCACCTTTTCATGGGTACAAGCACATTTTTAATAGATGGAACTCACTGCTATGGTCATTCAGAGGTTAAGTAAATCATAGTCTTCTACCATTTAATCTAATTGCACACCCTCTTCCCCCAAACCCTCTAAAAATGTAACAGATTATAGTTATAGTGGGTATTAAGCAAGCCTTTACCAGGTCCCCATCTCCACTTCTAACATCTTTATTTTCATTCACATGTTACCTGTTAATATTCCATTTCTGCCTCCACACTGCCTCTCTGAAACCTGTCCCACTTTCTACATCCAAAACAACTTCTGCACCCTCCTCCTAAGAGATGTTCAACTCTCTCTGGGAAGGATGGCCTGACGTAAAGGGTAGAGGAATAATGTCCCATGGAATAAAAAAGGGGCTATCAATCCTATCATCTACGTTTTTACTGTTCTGTCAAATCAGCTATTTTCACTTTTTGTTACATTCGCAAATTTTACTCAAAAATGTTCCTATAATCTTTTTTTGCCTTTCGATTTCTGTCCCTCACACTAGACTCACTAGTGAAGAGTTTAACCTACCCCAAATGCAAGCCATCAGAGTTCACCTTCTGGTGGCCCGTTCCTGCCTTCGAACTCAACTTTCTGGTTTCTCTGGGCGGGCAACGCCTGGGGCAATAGGCTAAGTGCTGCTTACATCTTAGTTTTCCTACTGAACACCTCTCCATGTTGACACGTAGCTAAAACATATGCAAGACCTCAACTGGCAGAACCCAGACAATTGGCAGTTGGCCAGGAAGTAGATCCCCCTCTCAGTAAGAAGATAGAACATGGGCAAGTTAACTGCATTTTCGGTAACTTCACCCTGGTGGAAACACAGAATATATGTGGCGGGTAATACACACAGGGTTCTGGGTGAAGTTCTGCTACTTGCTAGCCAAGCACAGTTTCTGGGAGATAACAGGCATTCAATAAATATTTCCATTTAATGAATCAACCCAATAATCCTACTTAAATATTTAGCCTCTCAGAGTCTCAGCTTCTTCAGCTATAAAATGGAAGGAACAGTAACACAATGAATAATCTCATGAATTAGGAGGTAGTCTAAGGAAATGATTAGGACCTACTCTGAAGCTCAAGGCTAGCTGGATTCCACCACTTACTAGGTGATTCTGATCAAATTCCTTACCCTCCAAATCTCTGCTTTCTCAAATATAAAATGAGGATGACAGTAGGACCAACTTATGACATTTTTTAGAGGATTTGAGTAGTTAATCCATGCAAAGCACTTAGAACAGTCTTGGCATAGTGTAAAATTTCCATGAGTGTTAAACTATTATTATTATTGTCATATCATGCTATATGATATATATACAGTACTGCCAGCACAATGTCAGAAACACTTAGAAAGTTTTTAGTATACAGTAAGCACCAAATAAACACTATTAGCCCACAGAACAGGTGCTCTGTAGAAGCACCTGGGTGGCTCAATCAGTTAAGTGTCCACCTTTGGCTTTGATCATGATCTCACTGCTCTGCTCATGGGTTTGAGTCCCTCGTTGGGCTTTGTGCTGACAGCCCAGAGCCCGGAGCCTGTTTCGGATTCTGCGTCTCTCTTTCACTGCCCCTCCTCTGCTCATGTTCTCTCTCTCTCTCTCAAAAATAAATAAACATTGAAACAGATTTTTAAAGAACAGGTGGTCTGTAAGTGGTTACTCTAAAATAATGAACAGGCAAATATTAGTCTGACATTAGGACTATGAGGCATGCAACAAGAGGACAGTCCCTTTTCTTTGTGTTTTACCTGGATTAGATGCTGGAAAGTGGATGTACGTTCCAAGTTGGTTATGTGTGTAGCTTTAGTAAAGGTTACAGAGTGATCAGAGGGCAGAGAGCCCTAATGAAAGGCAGCTTAACTCCTAATCTTCTATATTCTAGGAAGAGAGACGGGAAAAGCAGAGGGAAAGGAGACAGGATGCTCTGTGGCAACAGAGTTCACCTCAGTTCTGGATTTCAAAGCCCTCATCTTCCTTTTCTGAGTCATCCCAAGTTCCTGTTTCCTATATCCGGGGTAAATTTTCAACTCACTGGATAAGTAGATGATTTACATCCCTGGGGTCAATAAATTATCAGCGTTTTCCCAATTCATATCAGTGAGTCCATCCAATTTTCCAGGTTTTGTTTGCTAAATTAATGCACACATAAAAACAGTTCCAGAATACCATCATTAGAGTTTTAAATTATCAAGAGTCTTTGTGTGGTACGCTCAGTAAGAACTGAAAGCAGCTGCTTTCATATATGAATATAATACTGGTCTCTGACACTAGACTATAGGGTGAATTGCTTCTTATATAATAGGATGGATTATATCAAATATCTAGGATCTAGAACTTGCTTAGTTCTGTTGTGACTGATGGCCATCCAGGACCAAAGGTCTAATCTGTGGTTGTACAGATGAGTTTTTTCCCTTGGGAAATAAAGCAGCAAAGATGGGGATGAAATTTGTGATGTCCGTTTTATCAATCATCATTACATTTAAAACTGATCATGCCTGGATGCATGCCTAAACACATACATAGGCAATGTGATACAGTGGAAAGTAAACTTGGGTGTAGAGTAGGATGATCTGGTCAAAGCCAGGGTCTCTCACTGAACAAGTTTTTAATCCTTCTGAAATCTCTTTCATATTCTGTAAAGTGAAGATAATCACACCTACTAAACAGGACATTGCTGAGAGAGAAGACGACATGAGAAAAGGTAATGAATAACTCCACAAAGTGGTCAAGCACAAAAGAAGAAACCCAACACAGGTTAGAGTAAGGTTGAAGATAAAACATATTCTCAACTGATATTTCCTAGGCATTTCTCATTCTACAGTAGCTGAAAATACAGAATTTGTAACCTGTAGCATGGACAGTGTTTCACTACACAGTCCCTAGAACTTTAGGAGTTTTGAGAATGGTAGGGTTGGAGTGCATTGTGTACGGCAGGTACACCTGCTGGGGAGTGTGGTATTACAGCCCGAGTCTCACACATGCAAATGATGAGAAAAAAAAAGTACAGTTGAGAACTCAGACCATCAAGCAGGAAAAGATTTCTAATGAGTCAGGAGAGTGGGCCAAAAGGGAGTGTGGAAGGGAGTGGTTGGGAACACAGAGACAGAAAGGCTGATAGTGGTTAAAGGCTGAAAAGAAAGGGTTAAAAAAGAAACTGAGAATTGCAATTCTCAGCAAATGTAAAGACACTGGTGTACTAAGGTGTTTTGCATATTTCAGAAAGCACTGTCTACCATTTTACAATTTTCCTCATCAAAAGGTGTGGGAGAGATTGTCCACAGAAATGCCTTTCCAATTTTGTAAAGGAAGTCAGTCAGAGAATGTTATTCACATGGAAGCAAGTTGTTTCAAAGCCAACTTTGCTTAGACACATCTATTCAGTAAAGCAAAGGATAGTGGCGCTGGGGAGCCGTGCGGGCCTCGGGGAAAACAAAATCTCAATAAGTACGCCAAATGGGCTTTTATATTTCAAGATTCCTTCAACAGACACATTATGCGGAGATAAAAATTAGGAAAACACTGAACTTAACTAATTCAAAATGTTTGAGAAAATATTTTGCATTTATGTTTTATAACCAAGTGCTTTTCCCACATTTGTCCCAAGGCAGCAGATGAAGCACTATATTCACCATTGCTAATACTAGCGATTGGAACATGCTCTTTGGCAAGGCAGAAATAAGATAATTGTTCAACATAGGCTGGCTTTTCAGAAATACTGGAAGCATTGCCTGTAATTATAGACATCTGTCACTGCTAGCCACTCAGTACTAACCCTGACATCAATATACAACCATAGCACTAAACTGCCTGCAGGCACAGCAATGGAGACCAGATACGCTGGGCAGGCAATAATCTGCTTCATCCAAACTATCTGTCAAAGGTTCCCAACCACAAATAGCTCTTACATTTTGTATCCTTAGGATAATATGTTGATTTATTTTAGATTCTCTAATATTTACAGTCTGGGCCATCTACTAAAATAAAGAAACAAAACTTATGGCTAATGGAGGCAGTTACTGTTCACAGTCATCATAAAAGGTCATAGCTCAACCCTCAAATGTTAAAAATTGATGGCAGCTTTAACCATGTGCTATCATACAGATGTTTCCTTTTGTAGTGGCAATTATTTTCAATAGCAATTCAAAATGGTAAATACAATCTTTCATCAGCAAGTATGTTGCCACCCCGATCTAATGGAAATGCTCATATTTTAAAGCCTTTTTTGAAAAGGTAAAGAAAGATACGGTCGGTGTTGAGGACTGAAAAATCCAGAGGGCCAGTCTGGGTTTAGCTGTACATATTGTACCATATCTGGCAACAGTTTTTACATATATAAATGATGTATGTCTGAAAAGCAGAAAGTGATATTGGAGGATAAAGTACTTGGGTAATGAATGAGTCAACTGACATACAATCTTGCTAGGTGTTAAGCTTACTGAAATATACATGTGCGTGTACATTCATATTTTTAAAAGCCCAAAGACACACTGTAGCTTTACGTGTTACTCTCTTTTTTTCTATTAAGCAGCCAGAGAAGCAAGCTGAAAATTATTAGACATTTAGACTAATTAGGAATACGCACTCACAATTATCATAATGTGTTCCTAAAAACACAGATATTTCTTGGTCTGATCACAACAGCCTATGCTGAAGAAAAACTATTAATTACTGACAGACAGTTAGCTTACAAGTGAGCTGCATCTTAAAAACCTCTTTTAAAATACAATTGCTAAATGCCTTACAGTGCTGTAATGTGAGACAGGTTCAAATCTTATTACTTCACTGAAATTAAAACCTAAGTTTTAATACTGTTCAAGTCGAACAATGATTCCACACTTTATTGCTTTTGAAATCCCTTGATGATCATAGGAAAAAATGCCCCCGAGAAAAAAAGACTGTTTTCGATAAACAGAAAATACAGTTTGCACTCTTAGCCTCTTTGTCATCACAAAAAAAGGATTTAATGCCAATTCTTTAAAAAAAGACTTTTTTTCCACAAAATGTGCACCTTGTGTGCCATTTGTAAAATCAGTTCACTTTCTTTTATTTATTACTGCAGCGCGGCAAGGCAATAAAGAAGCTACCGATAGCTAATAAATTACATGCCTTTTAAAACAATTCTCTTGCTACAGAAACATGTAACTACAAAGGTTTATATTTACATGGTACATCACATGAAATGTCTATATTTGTGTCCTATTAACCATTTTGGCAAATTGCGGACTTTTACCAAATAGCTGATAGAAAAAGAGGCAAAGCGATTCACACATGTCGACGTGATATAAAATAAAAGCCTTTCTAGTAAACTACTTACACTACTTACACTGGCTAAAAATCCTCCAAAATTTACTGACACACACATTTTGATAAATCACTTTATGCATCAAAAGGGTATTCAAAGATGTTCTAGTCAGGGTTAATTTTAAACTTTACTCAGTGAACAGTGAGACCCAAATACTTTTTCCTTCCTAATTTATTTTCTTAGTATCATGCAGTCTTTTAAAAATCATAGCTCCTAGCAGTTACTTAGAATAAATTACAAAAAGCAAGATCATCGTTAGAATAAATTATAAAAAGCAAGATCATTGTATATAAGGCAAAAATGCCCCAAATCTGTTCCTTAACATATTTTTTATTTTTAAAAGACACAGAAACTTGTTTATTGAATATTCATACCAAACATGTCTTGCTTAGTTATAACCTTTCTTTTAAAATAGTATTATCTTCACATATCCACAAAAACTAAAAGCCTTACTTTATATCAAAGTAAGCTGTTTATTTTGTCTTATCTATGAACACATGAATCCTGAAATATCTGTACTCCAATTCTAGGATGAAGTTGTTAAATTAATCAGGGTATTTGCTTAATGCTCTCATCTTCCACTCTCATGATGAACATGTATTTATGAGGTAGTGCACTGTCTTTTATTATTAATTTCCTCCATTTCCTGTAATAGCTATCATAGCTGTGGCTGTTTTTGGTTTCATACCTACAAACTTCAACTTTGTTCAATTATGCATGATGAACAATGCTTCAATTTTCAAAGCACAAACAACTTTGTTCCTTTTTATATTTACTTTGAGATGGTAGTCGACTGTACAAAGGAATAAAAATTCTGTATTCTATGGCACTCCAGTCAGATCTACTTCCCCCCCTTGCTTTGGAATTTAGCTTGATTATGATGATAAACAATCAGGAATTTGTGGGAGATACCTTTTTTGGAAGAGTTTAATGGCATAACTTTTTTCACCTTCACAGATGTTTTTTAAAAGGGGAATTATTTCCATTATGATGATATTCTGCAAACCATATGTCTATATATACAGAGAATTCTGGTATGTTTCCCAAATTATCTTTTGCTCCTTTTTCATAGTAAATACTCCTGTTTATTGATATCATGACCTTTCCCCGTACTGTAGCTGATTTAAAATTGTAAAATTCTCAATTAACAGCCAAGAAAAATAGGTGACAAAATAACTACTTTCTCCATGGCCTTCATCTTCTTTCCTCATCTCATTAACATAATTTTATTTTAAATATTTAATTACTTGGATTATCTTCCTTTTGGCTGAGAGAGGGCTCATTTGTTGTATTGTCTCTTGGATCATTATTCAAAGGACAGGTATCATGAACCCCATTTTTTTTTAGATGGGGAAAATCAAATAGTGTCAGGAGATGGCTCAAGATTACACAGTAAAATGACCTCTTTTTCAACTTCCTATTCACAGGTCTCAGTATTTGACAACACTGCTTCCTAGCTGCTGGGAAAAATATGTATTCATGGACATTTATTCTGGTAAATACAAATTCAACTTTCTATCAGGTGCTATCTTATTCAGTCTTACCCCTGGCACCGATATGGCAGGGCAGAACTAGTGGTAGTTCTTGGTGTCAGTGGAGAGGGGATGGGAATTCACTGTTTTACTATTACCCTCTTAGAAGCATGGAGCAATTATTTTGACATCAACCTCCTTGATTTGGTAAACAATCTGAAGTGTATTGATACTTGGATTTCTTGGTCTTGTTTTGCACTCTTGAGTGGGAAAGTGGAAAACATAGAGCTGGACGTGTCTGGCATCTCTTTGCACCAATATGTAACTAGTTGTATTTTACTTCCTGTTTATGTAATACATAGAACTGAATTATGCAAAAAGAAACCCTGAGTATCGCCCAGAAATCCTTCCATGACTTGTCCCAGATAACATTAGGTGACTTCCTTTATATTCGCACTGTTCTTGGGCATATCAGGGATGGGCCTCATCATATTGGTTGCCTGTCAGCTTTGTGTGTGTTCTTCACCAGCCTGTGAGGGCAGGACTATCTCTCACTAGTCACATTGTGTCCTGATACCTGGCACGTAGTAGGCAACACACATACAGTTGATGACCCTCTAACAACAAGGGTTTGAACTGAGCAGGTCCACTTACAAGTGGATTTTTTTACAGTATGGTACTGTAAATGTATTTTCTTTAACTATGATTTTCTTAATATTTTCTTTTCTCTAACTTTACTTATAATACATAAAATATTCAAAAGTTGTGTGAATCCACTGAGATGCCACCTCATGCCAGTCAGAGTGGCTAAAGTGAACAAATCAGGAGACTACAGATGCTGGCAAGGGTGAGGAGAGACAGAACCCTCCTACACTGTTGGTGGCAATGTAAACTGGTGCAGCCGCTCTGGAAAACAGTGTGGAGGTTCCTCAGAAAACTATCGATAGAACTCCCTATGACC